>NC_057810.1:497252112-497341302 GCF_018294505.1 Triticum aestivum
CTTCTTTGCCGATCTCGATTGTGGTTTTTCATCTAAGTATGTGGTGATTAATAATATAAAATTTTATTAGCTTCGATGCCATGCTATACATAGTGGTTTAAATAACTTGTGTTTCTTATACTGAAAAGTAATTCAGAATTTGTTTCTGTTTCAATTAGAGCCCCGTGCGGACAAGGATTGTGTGGTTGTACATGTCACTCGCTATGAGGCAGATGACCTGAACATACGCACTGGGAAAACAGAGTTCTTAGGCTGTTGGATCCTGGAAGCCATTTACGGTTATAGCAATGAAGAGTTGTATTCAGCCTCACTGTTGTCAGGCGTGTTGTCCAGGGTGTACTAAAGCACAAGAAGTTCAAAGCTGCTCCTTCGTTTGTGAGGCATACTGTTCTTGTCAAGC
Source organism: Triticum aestivum (assembly GCF_018294505.1). NCBI lineage: Eukaryota > Viridiplantae > Streptophyta > Magnoliopsida > Poales > Poaceae > Triticum > Triticum aestivum. Next base: position 497,252,513 of record NC_057810.1, read on the forward strand.
TTACACAGGAAGATGACGTGGCATGCCTCCACAATCAAGTTTATCAGTGGCAAGGCCACAAGGTTGTCTTCATGAAGGTTCGCAGGATTAATCTGTTGTAGGACGTCCTCGATGATGTTCATGGCAAGGTCCATCTTGTGTCCAGCCCAAATTAGATCGAGGCATGAAATAGCTGCCCCAGCTAGTGTTCAATAGTAGTTTGGATTGTGTCTAATTATCCGAACCTTGCCTGTTAATAACCCCTCTGGGGCTAGTACTCTATTTGAATCCGTCTATGGGAACTGCTGATACTTTTGAGTGCCCATGAATCATGTGAGAACCATCGTAATTGTTGCCGAAACAGATGCGTCCTCGCTAGTTATTTCATGAATATGGCATGGTAAGACATAAGTTGTCATAGTTTTATCATACGAGCAGTGTGTGTTTTGATGAAATAGAGCACTCATTCGAGAACTGTGCACCGTCGTATATATAAGTACTTGTACACACTGTTGGTGCTACCCCACTTGTAAGAAGTGGTGCAAAACACGACACATTGGCTCAGCTCGCTTCAACACTAGGCTATCGACCACCTAACAATCAACAATCTGTTGTCTGACATATAAGCAACTATGTATCTTGTTAAAGTGGTTCATGTAGTTAACTGAGGCCACAATGTAAATTCCAAACGTTCGCACGCTAGTCCAGCGCTCATGTGGAACACTTACATTAAACTCGTGTTCATAAAAAACTTGAAAAGCATAAGTTAAGCAATTTTATACATCTCAATGATTCATAGAACATAACAAACATATACTAGTTCATAGCAAAAGACAAAGTTGTGAGAAGGTTTACAAATCAGGAAAAAACAAGCAAGGCTTCTCTGAGCAAAGGGCCTCCCGGCAGGCTTAAATTTCCTGGAGTTCAATCTGGTTTTTTCTTGTTGCCACCATCCAGGGTTAGGTTCTCTCATTCCAGAATGACCAATTATAATTGTGGTCTCAACTGGAATGCTGAACTAAACCATGCAATGTACTGACCAGGTGAAATTCTTGTGCATTCCACTAAATTTAAGCACCACTATTTGCAAAAATAAGCAGACCACAATGCCTCTTGTCCGCGCACCTGTCCAAAAAACCCGCCGTGCAGCCGTGCAGGCCAGTTCTCGGTCCATGGATGAACTGGTAGAATGTGCATTTCGGACTAGGATGCAGTTGTTTTTGCTCGTACCTGCACTACAATCAGGAAGTAAAACATACGAATCATCTTCTTTTAGATTGTGTTGGTCATTCTACCTTAGTTACTACCAATGTAGGAATACCTTGAAGACTGGAGGTTAGACAACGACAACGAGGGATAGACATCTCATTTTGCGGAGTTGTACTAAAACTGAGGTGTGTGCTTTTGATTGCGCGGATAGAAACGATACGGAGACAGACATCCGGAAATGATATGGAGACAGACATCCCAGCTTGCGCAAATACGAAATACGGTTATTTAAACAGTGACAGATATTTGCAGTGGTGTATGATTAGCATCAGCATCTATTGTGTTATAATTGGCACTAGATTGACAGTATGAAGAGTCCTTAAGTAAGTAGCATCACATCACATCAACAATGCCACTAGATTAACATGCAGAACAATAGCATTAGGATTACTGTCATGAGAGTAGCACATGGTCAGTAAATGTGCTATCAAATTTGTGAAGTTCCACTGGGATGAAGCAATGTTAGCGGTGTGAGATTTAAGTGTAACTGCAAAAACACAATTCATGGGAAATAAAGCAAGACAGAAGCACTTCATAAAATGGTGGTGGCATTGCTTCAATCTATCAACGGCACTAGACCATTACTTATAGTGACATTAGGTGGCATTGCTTATTGCTTCATGTGATTTTACATTAACGGTAGCGATATGGGCGTAGGGACAGCAGGGGCATAAAGTGGTGAGGCAGATGTGGCTGCCGAGAGCGGCAAACACTCAGGCAGCATGTCTGCATTTGTCCCATTTTTTATCTCCTCGGCGACATTTTCCTACGTCAGCACAAGAAATCTTGACCTGCTCATTCTCATTTGCTTTCTCCCCCAACACCCGTCACTTTCTTTCCTTTCTCAACCAAGAGATAGGTCCACTTCCCCCCACCCTTCGCCATCCACCATGATTTCTTCGTCGTTTCAACCAAGATACCGGTTGGGTAGCCAGTATCTACTACACTCCCCCGTTTCCTCTTAGAACCAAGTCCTAGATTCATGCTATAGCTTTCCCACTTTCTTCCCTGTTTGAACCAACTCTTAGAGTCGACTCTATGAACTAGCTTTACCTCTGATAATAGTAAAAGTCTAGGTGGCTTTGGAACAATGGACGGAAGTAGAAAAAGGTCCACACGAAGGGAGCTGGGGCAGTAGAGCAAGGCATGTGTTCCGTTTCGAAGGAATATATACCTGAGGGTCGTTGGCATGTGGCAAGGACGGTGTCGGGAGGCCGCATCTTGGCTAGAATACCGCAGGAAGGAAGAAGGGGTCGGAGGCCCTCCTGAGCCGATGCTCTCTCAGAGAGAACGACATGACCGCCGATCGGGACGTGCGGACAGCCGTTGTTCTCCTCCCTCGCCGCCGATGATAGCGTGAATGATGCACCTACACCCCTTCCCCGGTCGAGGTTGTCCGGCCGGATTTGTGACCAGCCATGAGCTGAGAGAGAGTGTGGCCACCTATGTCTTGCTTAGATCTAGAGAGCATGAGAGAGTGAACGAGAGGAACCCTAGTAAAGCAAGCGCAAAGGCTCCTGCTTATATATAGTGGAGTGATTTTGTTGTACCAGCTTCAAAAAAATGGGCTCCTACGTGTACCCATGAGTGGGTGTGAGAGAACTAGTGCGTGCGTGCACCGCTTCTCTTCGTGAGAGTACAATATACTATGCCCAAAGAACATTCGCCGCAAGAGTAATAGTATAAGTGTGTGACTTGTGAGCTAAAATAAAATGTGCGCGACATCTTTTGTTTTTAGAAGTTCTGAGGGTAGGGTGTGAAGAGCACATATGTGCGCACATATGTGCGTGACGTCTACCTGCAGATAGACGGTGGGTGCGACGTGCGAGTCTGCGAGAGGACTCAGGAGAGTCGTGACTCATGAGGGTGCGTGTGCGTGAGAGAGAGGGGGGCACGTATCAATGCAATGCACGTGTCCTTAAATCATTATCCAACAAACGTTCGCCACAAGCCTTTTCCTGACGAACGCCGTAAGAACCATTAGATCGGCATCCGATAGTGTCCATTTTGCCATGTCATTTAAAAAAACAGCCACTCCTCCTACACACAAATCTTCCACGTGAGTGTTCGCAACTGCCGTATGCTCCCTCCGTTCCGAAATGCAGTGCATATAGCTTTATTGAAAATTCGAACCTCGCAAACTTTTACCGAGTTTTCGTGCACCAAATTGCACATGTAGAATACCCTGTATATATCATTTCATTCATCTTCGAGAGGTAACTATAAAGATGGGGGAGGAGTCTACAAAGAAAGATCATCGTATCACCCGCAGCAATTTCAACCATCCTTTGGTGTCGAGGAATATCATAGGAACTCTATATGATATGATTTTTATAGGATTTTTTTCCTTTAGAGCCAATTGGTTCATAGGAATAGATTCATATACTCCACATTTCAAAGGAAATAAACATGATATCATTTCTATAGCTTTAGAGCCACTTGGTTCATATAAATGGATTCCTATACTCCCTTAATTTCAAAGGAAAATAAACATTAGCGTATATTCAATAGAAAAGTTCCTATGATATGAACCAAATTACATCTCTTTTCTAATCCCTCCTCATAGGAATTGAGATACATTTCATCTCTAGATTCAATAGAAAAGTTCCTATGTGTGAACCAAATGACATCTCTTTTCCAATCCCTACTCATAGGAATTGAGATGCTCCATGTCATCTCTTTCCCTACAACTTCCATGGATACATCTTCTGTTCCTAAATAGATAGTACAACCCACTAGTAGCTTTTTTCCAAAACATGCAACTATGGCACAAGAACTATATAGTGTGCCAATAACTTTGAAAGATGGTCGTTGGATGAAGCTAATCCGATAGTGCAGAGATGGCAAATCTGAGCACTACTGGCCGTTGGATATCATCAATATTCCACCAGATCTGCCACATGTACAATTTAGAAGACTCCATGGTTGAACTTAAGAATAATGCACAAACCTCAAACACAAGCACTTCTCCTTTGTTCTAGAATCTGCTGTATCATAATTGATTTTTTTTCTAAATGAATTGCCATTATTTGTTTTTTACTTTATGCTTTACAATGCACAACCCCATGAATCTAAACATTTTTATAAAACTAATTGATTTTGAATGAGATGAAATATAAGAACTAAACGAACATCTACATCATGCATATATGACTCAAAGCTTTACATGCCATAGTGTGTATTTATTCATAATTTGGTTTCAAAATCTCATGCGTTCAATGCATGTGTACCTTACTAGTTTTGAGTAGAGTAGCAAATTTCACGCGGCCTCGGGTATATCAAAATGCAGGGCCCATGCATTATTGCCTTTCGGTCAAACCTATGTCCACAATTTTTTGTACGTACTATATCTCCACTGGTCCCTGAACCCAAAATGTTGCCTCGTTCCCGTAAAACCAAGCAGCCCACACATATTTAAGGCGTCGACTCAAACCCGTTTACTATGACATGGCCCTGCACGCCATAGTACTCCTACAAACCCTACCACCACACTCATCATCCGTTTTCTTCAAGAGGACGAGGGAGAAGTCGACTTGTAGTGGAGGTGCTTTAAAAAAGGATATGTAGTGGAGACCCCTACCCTAGGGAGCCCTAGGTAGCTGTCGCATGCATCATTGTTTTCTCTTTTCTTTATGCTCTTGCGCCCTAGAGAGAAATGATGGTTTCTTCGTCCGTCCAGCTTAATGCGGGAAAGGTGGGGCTTTGTGATTTGACACCTCATCGCTCATTTTCTACTACTGCGGCGCTACGACCAGGGTGCCTCCAATTCCAACCGCTGCTCCGAACTGTAATTTGGTGCATCGCACGTGGAACAAGACGGTGGATGATCCACATGTCGGCCAAAGGGGTCCTGTTAAGTGTGTCTCCATTTCGTGTGTGGACTGACCCTGCTTGAGTTGCTACGCCAACACGACAGGAGTAGCCTACCACTTGGTTTTACTCCTTGGTGAATCCCGACTATATTGATCTAAAAAGATACATGCTGAACTACCCTCTTTGTCTCGGTTTTTTATTTTTAGGCGTCTCGGTTTATAGGGCATGCACGTAGTTCTAGGTCATCCATTTGACTAACTAAATATGAGTTACTATGTCACAAAAGGTATATCATTGGATTCTTAAGCGGATGTAGTTGTTGTCAGTGTCAAAACCGGTGGATCTCGGGTAGGGGGTCCAGAACTGTGCGTCTAAGGCTAATGGTAACAGGAGGCGGGGGACACAATGTTTACCCAGGTTCGGCCCTCTCTATGGGGGTAATACCCTACTTCTTACTTGATTGATCTTGATGATATGAGTATTACAAGAGTTGATCTACCACGAGATCGTAGAGGCTAAACCCTAGAAGCTAGCCTATGATTATGATTGTTGTATTGATCTATCGACTAGCCTGGCCCCGGTTTATATAATGTACTAGAGGCCTAGGATAACAAGAGTCCTAGCCGAATACGCCGGTGGGGAGGAGTCCTTGTCTTGATCACCAAGTCTTGCGGAATCGTCCTTGTATGCGGCAGCTGTCCGAACTGGCCCATGAGTATACGGCCATAGGGGTCCTCGGCCCAATCTAACTGATCGCGAGATAACGTGCTGAGTACCCCCTAGTCCAGGATACTGTTAGTAGCCCCCTGAACCGGTCTTCAAGTTGGGGACACTCCTATGTTCTTCCGCACTGTTCTTCATCTTCGGTCTTCGGTCTTGAAAACTGGTTCAACAAATCTGCTCATCTTCGATCTTGAGGATTGCCGAAGAAAATCCGAAGAGTTTACACATCGGGTATCCAAGGAGCCCCTTTAAGTTCTCGGCCTTTATCAATGCCTTATTATTATTTTTTACGCCACACCTCGGGTTTGAAGTTGTTCCAGGGCGGCAGTGTCCTCTTGCGTCCGAGCTCCAACGCTGGGCTGCATTCGAAGTATCTTTCGCAGCCGAGCTCCAATGCCAGACTACTTCCGAGCTCCAATGCTGGAATGTATCCGAGCTCCAACGCCGGACTATATCCGATGTGTCATAGATCACCTCAGCTCAAAAAAGTTGAAGGAGATTTAGACGAGCTTAATGCTGGAAATGCCCTCTATGGAGCCAGCCACTGACACCCGAGCTTTATGCTAGACTACTTCCAAGGTGGTGCACCACCTTGACCATGGGCTGATTTTTATGAATTTAATTCCGAATTGTGTAATGTAATCTCTGACGAGATGTATAGCCAATATATGTATATCAGTAACCCTCAAGGTGTGTGTCAGTCAAAAACCCGAGATGTACCTGAAAGAAAACATGAAACATCTGATCCTAGTAGCCCCTGAGACTCATGTCAATGCACGGAATCGGCCTGAGGATCAACTCCTAGCTCAGCAGCATACATCAGAATAAAAACACAGTGTAATATATTAGAGATAATAGTGATCGGCAAACGAGCCCTTGAGAGAGGGTCTTGAGAAGTTGCCACAATATATGAGCTTGACGATAGATAGGTCCATATGGTAGCTGTTGTTGTCCGAAGACACGTTTGCCCATAGTTTGGTCATGCCAAATACAAAGCACTTTGAATTCTCTGTATTGAAGAAGCAATGCAGTAGCCCCCGAGACACTGGTCCGGTGGCAACACCAGATCAGGGGATCGATGTGCCCCTTTAATATCATAAATGATAAGCACGAAGCCCAGTAGCACCCGAGCCTTAATGTGTGTATGGGTGGCCGAATTAAGGATCGATCTCCGAAGTAAAATCACAAATTATGTGTAATGATTCTATGTATCCAAGTACTCGACATCATTAATGCTCGAATCCGCATTGTACAAAACTTTGTTGACCGTCCATCGGCTTCAACCTCTTCGGCCAGCAGCAGAGGAATGTTTGTCCTACTTTACAAAGCCTTTATGAGGGCAAAGATTTACGAAAAACCAGGCAATCCGGCCATACGGTTTTATAAACAAAGCTACGCGGAGAGATATTCTATATTACTTTTTAATGTAAGAAACATCTTCCAAAGAAAATAGTCCCGCTATCGGTTCATTTCTTTGGGTTGTCATGCTAAGCATGATCATGAAACCTCAGCTCCGATCAATATGGGAGCAAAATATTGAGGATTTAGTTCGGGGAAAGTTCCCGAACTCTATGGTATTAATGAACCAAAATTTTCATTTCCGTCGTTGCCGACCAATGTGATTCTTTAAGATTGCTAGCTTTCAGCTTCACCCAGTCTGAGGTACTAACTCGGATGACCCGGTAGTAACAATCATAGAGGTGCTCCCTTTACCACCTAGCTGAATAATCGGGAACGTAGGGGTAAGCACAGGAGCCAGGCAACCCAGCTTGGCCAAAATCTTAAGTCAAATTCATGCATATTTATGGCTTTATAACGATAATTACGGAAGGCGGCCTTGTATATTAAATACAAATGCTGACGATATGTTTATTTTGACTTTGTTGCGACCGTTTATCAGTTGAAAGTGGCCCGTCATCGGCTTCTACCCCTTCGTTGATACTACACAAGGTGTTTCCGCAATAACAAGACAACCCTTAGCCGACGTCTTGGTGCCTGAAGGTGGTTATGTTAGCGGAAACGAGGAAATCAGATATCCGGACTTTATAACTTTCACTTAGTAAGAGGAGCTTTAAACTGGGGAAGCTAGCTATGAGCCCCCGGTTAGTGTTCGGCGACAGCCGAGGTCAAGCCGTAAACACTTCGGCCAATGTTATGAACGGCCCGTCACTTAACATAATCATCGGATTGCTGTCCGGTTTATGCTTATTGTGACAGTCAGTTTTCGGATTTCTCCACTGAGGTGCTTAACCATGCGAGATGGAAGCACAATCACAATGGTTCTCCCTTTGCACACCTAGTCGAAAAAAGCGGAACGTAGGAGGCAAGCGCAGGAGCCGGGCAACCGGACTATTAACCGAAGACACAATTTGAAACCGATGCATATATAACTATATGAGAATGTTTTTTGCCGAATCTCTAAAGGTGTCCGGTAGTGCACATTTACTATAAAACAGCTCATGTAAATTTTAAGAGCCCCCAAGTGACTTGGGGAAAAGAATTTTATGTTATAATTATTGTGTGTACCGAAGTACTTATATCATATATGTGTTCACCCGAACTTTAAACACGTCTTAACCGACCGTCGGCTTCTCCCTCTTCGGTCAAGGACCGAAAAGTTTTATGTACTCCACCTATCGAGAATATCAACGGTGTTTCCGATAACCAGACAATCAGGCCATAAGGCTGTAACAGACAAAGCGCTCTCAGGGGACTTATGCTATATTACTGACGAAGTGTAAGAACCATCTTCAAAGGAAATAGTACCTCCACCGATACCTTACTTTGGTTGCTCATTGTTATGATGAGACTTGTGCAATAGGTTTTTGTACTCATGAGTTCCGTTGTGCGCCGACCATGATTGAAAACAATAAGAGCGCTAGCTTTCGGCTTCACCCAGTCCGAGGTCCAAGTTCGGATGACCCGGTCGTGATAATCGCATAGGTGCTCCCTTTACTCCCTAGCCGAAAAATCGGGAATGTGGGGGTAAGCACAGGAGCCAGGCAACCCAACTTTCGGAACACTTAGGTCAATAGGGTGCATATTGTGGCGTAATACACGAACAAGGAACGAAGCCGTACAAGTATAATCATATGCAAGAGGAAAGGCTTCACAAAAGAAGCACCCAAGTAAACCGGGTATTTGTATTTGTGTGTCACAAACACAGTTTTGACAAGGAATTTTGTCACAAACAACTTTTTGCCAAAAATGTATAATGCTTGGTCAAACCGAACAAAATTCAAAATGGAAAGTCTTTGAGCAAGAAAGTGACTTAGCTGGTTAATGTGCTCGGTGTTGATGACGCGATTCGGGCTTGTGGTGGGACGACGACGCCCATTGATATGTGACAGATCCGACAAGGTTTGCAGTCCTTGCTATGACCAAGGTCCCAGCCCCCAAGACTGAGGTGTCCGAGCAAGGAGTTCGGCACTCCAGAGTAGTGAACACGCAGTCAAGATCGACTACCTGGTGCCGAAGCCAATGTCGATGCAGGGCGTTGGTGTGACATAGTGAAGGCATGATGAAGCCTGAATTTGCAGGGTGGTCCGGGCCCCCGATGCGGCATTCGTCAGACTACAGATGGGAAACGGACCGAACCATCGCGCAACCATCGTTAATGCGGCCATCGTTTGACAGACCACTGTATAGATGAGGGAACAAACCAAAGTAATAATTTTTTGAAAAAATAAACCCAAGCAAAAAAATTACTAGGATTAATAGCACCTGGTTTATCTGTTGTAGCAATCTAAAAAAGGTTACTCCCAAAATTGGGACTTGATCCGCACACCCATTGCCTGGTGAGCGATGGAGCGGCAACATGGCGATGCAGGCAAAGGTTAGCTTGCCGAGGCAAAGCCCCCAGTCAAGCTAACGTGAAGAAGTTGGTCGGTTGACGATGCCGAAGTCTCCGGAGTAGGTCGACGAAGGGATGACGAAGCCCCCGGTCCAGACGAGGAGACAGAGCAGGTCGGTGAGGAGATGTTGCAGCTGCCATGTCAGCCGAGCTGTTGAAGTAGTTCGGCGTGATGGACATCGAATCGATAAAGCAACGGTTCGGCCATGACGATGCAGATCATAGCTTGTGACGTGGTCAATGCTGGCTTGATGAAGTGACCGTGCGGCGATGCTGGTGTGCCCGCTCCGTTTAATCCATAGGGCGGTGATGTTGGTGACGATTTATCTTTATCGATGCCGAACTCTTGTTCGGCTTGCCGAGATGATGATCCGAAGAAGTTGAGCTTGGCTCAACAAAGTGACGACATGTCTAGCGCAGGTCGGCAGCCATAGAGCAACGTTGTCTGGCTAGTTTGACACCGGAGCAATGGTGAAGATCATATTGAAAAAGACTTTAAAATTAGCGGGATGTGTTTGGAAACAAAACAAAACACCCCATACAAAACTTCCTTCAAAAAGGATGTTTAAAATCCCGTTCATAAAAAAGATGAATTCGAGTCGGATTCGTTCTCGCGTAGAAAACAGATCCGAAAAGTGATGCACTAATCGGAAGGTTCCCGGAGTTTGGACGGTCGGATCGAGCTGAAATTTTGAGAGGTGGTAGATATGGGAATTCCACAGTAGATGAATGGTTGGCTCTTCCAAAGTACCTCCGAGCTGGGCTCTGGAGACCAGGCCCTAAACTCGTCTAGATTCTTGTCCAGATTTGACAAGGCTCTGGTATATCGGAGATTGCTAGAGATTCCTCCATCGGAACTCGACGGAATTTTCTAGGGTTGTTGTAGACTCAATTCCGCATAATCCCACTAAAGCAATCGTTAAAACGACACTCAGGAGGCGGTGGCGGCGGATACAAGTTCGCTGTCCAGAAAAACAGCACGGTCGCCCGGGGGCAATGTTGACGTTGAGACCCTGGGCTCCGAGGATAATTCCTCCATGATCAGGATAGATATCAGAATTGATGTTGATGAAGGCCCTCATCCAAACATATCGATCGGAGGTAGGGCGCAGTCCTTGGTTAAGCCAAGGTGATCAGTCGAGTCGGTGACGAAGAAGTCAACTTCGAAGTTGATCTGCAGTCTAGCCATTGATCCTTTTCCCGACCACAGAGCGGAACTCTCAATGAAAGCACTAATGTCGGTGTCAAAACTGGCGGATCTCGGGTAGGGGGTCCCGAACTATGCATCTAAGGCTAATGGTAACAGGAGGCGGGGGACACAATGTTTACCCAGGTTCGGGCCCTCTCTATGGAAGTAATACCCTACTTCCTGCTTGATTGATCTTGATGATATGAGTATTATAAGAGTTGATCTACCACGAGATCATAGAGGCTAAACCCTAGAAGCTAGCCTATGATTATGATTGTTCTATTGATCAATCGACTATCCTGGCCCTGGTTTATATAATGTACCAGAGCCCTATGATAACAAGAGTCCTAGCCGAATACGCCAGTGGGGAGGAGTCCTTGTCTTGATCACCATGTCTTGTGGAATCTTCCTTGTATGCGGTAGCTGTCTGAACTGGCCCATGAGTATATGGCCATAGGGGTCCTCGGCCCAATCTAACTGATCAGGAGATGACGTGGTGAGTACCCCCTAGTCCAGGACATCGTCAGTTGTATTTAAAAGTCGAGGGCGGGGCTTTTCCTGTGCGGTAGGTGGGGCAGTTCCGCCTAGTCGGTTCGATAGAGACACGAGAAGACGAGGGAGTAGGATACTGCTAACGTAGGGCTGTGTGATTTGACAGCGAGTTACTGTTGGACAGGTGGGGCCCCGTGATTTAAGTTTCCATAATCATTTTAACTGCGGCGCTACGACCGGCGTGAGTCTCCCGATTCCTGACCACCTCCATACAGGTGCCTCTCCCAATGCTCCACCATGTAGTAGAAGCTGGCTCTTGCATGAGAGCCCACTTCTCCACTTTTTTCATGCCTCTCTTTCCTTTACATATGCAAAAATGCCTTGTAAAGCGCACTATTGTACTTACTTGCTCCTACAGGTGCTAAGCTTGCCACATAGGCATAAAGTCTGATGTGGCAAGTTAATCAAGAAGAGAGAGACTAGTTTGGTAACCCAAGGAAGAAACGGCGCTAAGCGCGTGTACCTAGGTGAAAAGACAATTTTGAGTCTACAACTAATTAAATGAAGCAAACTTAGCAACAAAAACTAATAAGCACACCATTTCATTGGAAGAGGTCGCTCCTTGGCAAATGCAATAAATACTAGTACTCCATGTGTCCCATAATATAAGAACATTTTTGGCACTACACTAGTGTCAAAAACGTTCTTATATTATGGGACGGAGGGAGTACGAAGAAAGAGATAGAGAGAAGTATAAAAATACACTTATAGCCAACCTTATAGCTAACCTTGTTGTAGTATGAGTGACTAAGTGATGACTATGTATGACATGCCAACATCAGATAGCCTAACGCACCGTGTTAAATCTCCAAGAGCGCGACCGCGCGAGCAACGCGATGGTTGTTGTAGGCGCGACCATGATACGGGCTGCTGGCAGCCCTTGGATCTGACATCAAATGGCTGCATACTAAGTTGCTGAAAATTTGCAAAATAACCCTCCAGGATAGGATATTCACCAATAGGTCTAGAATCACGCCATGCAACCGTTCGATATCAGGTCCAAGGGCTCTCGGAAGCCCGTATCATGGCAGAATGGAAAGCCACTACCGTACTGTTCGCTCGCTGGCAGTTCGCTCCTACTCGTCCCCGCACGTGCTTTAATATTAAGGCAGTTCGCTCCTAGTCGTCCCATCCTTTCACATTATGGCAGTTCCACTAATCCTAATCCTCCTCCCAAATCCATGGCATCCCAAATGTCCATGATCGATGGTGAGTACAAGGTTAGAACCAGCACCGGTGATGAGTTCAATGTCATCTACACCCGTTATTCCGCGATGGTGAAAGGATGCCTTTCTCGCTTTAGATGCATGTTCGAAAACTCAGATGATGAGTGGGTCGCTGGGCTAGATGTTGAGTACACCACAGTCCTGGGATGAGAGAAGGATCTAAAGGACGAAGAGAGGAAGAAGCCTGCCGTGATCCAGGTTTGCGTGCATGACTTATGCTTGGTCTACCACATATGCCATGCCGACGTTGAATGCCTAGATTTTAAGAACTTCCTCGAGAGCAACCTAGTCAAATTCGTTACTGTAGACTTTACGAACGACAAAGAAGTCCTCGATTGGATAGGCCTCATTGTAGGCAACCCCTTCGACCTCCAGAAGAATCGGCTACTACCCTCTCGTCAGCCTTCAATGCTGACCCTGGAAGGAGCCATGGTTCATCCTTCGTACCGTAAACTGGAGAAACCTCATTACACGTTTCATCGTTATGCATGACAGCGGAATGTACTAGATATAGACCACATCCACTATGCTGCAATGAATGGCTACCTTTGTTTCAATATCTACAAGGGTTGGATGAAGAGCAAGAGCCAAGTGTGCGGTTCAAGCAAAGAAGTATCGGCCAAGAGGAAGAGGGACAAGGACGAAGTCGAGGACGTGGACGAGGACTGCGAGTGAGTAAGGTGTCAGTATCGTTGCTCATGGTGGTTCTAATGCAGTGTCTACCAGATTAGTTGCATACTTTAATTTCAGGTGTGCTTAGTTTAATTTGAGGGGTGTGTTGTGCTGAGCCCCTAGCAGAACTATGTTATGTTTCTTCTTGTTACTTTAACTCTTCAGTATGTACATACTACTAGTATTTATTTAATAGAATTTAGCACCCCAATTAAGCACGTACTAGATTTTTAATAGTACTATATGCATAATTCGGCGATGAGCGCTCTCTATATGTATCACCTTTCTTTTTTAATTTCAATTTTTTCTCCACGCGCAATCCATCGATACTACTACTGTACAAAAGTATACATTTTTAAAAAGGCTAGAGTACTGTTCATCACATATATAGCTAGTTAAATTCTCAACCTAGAACGACGTGCATACCATGTAGTAAACCGATACGGAGGAAGTATAGTAAAACTGAGGTGATTTTACCAAGCGATCGGCGGGGGAGCATGGCCTGTCATGCGGTCCCATGGATCATGATGTACCAAGGCGATGCACGTGTCCCTCTTGAGGCAGAAGCAATACTACGTGGTTTGAGATGATGGCGAACGGAAGTGTGAAATAATGGTTGCTTCGTCTGTCTGGGAAGGTGCGGCATTGTGATTTGACGTCTCATTGCTCATTACTACTACTGGGCCGGTACGAGTGGGGTGCATCCCCCTGCTATTCTGCACTGTTATTTGGTTCTTGACACGTCGACCCAGTTTCTATATGTCCCACATGTCGGCGACAGGAAGTACAGAATTCATGAAAGGGAGCGTTGACGGAGGAGTATACTACATAATTCATGAAAGGGAGCGACTTAGTTTTGGAAAAATCTGTTCTACGGAGTACGTACCCACTAGGGTTTATAGGGCTCATCTAAAAAACATTAGTTTTTCCGTTTGATAAGTCTCAATTCTACTACTAGTAGTAGTATGCAAGCAGTGTCAAGAGGAAACTAACCAATGCATGTAGAAGTTCATGGAAATTTAGTGGTCATTCATGCATTCATTCTAATTAATGCCTCGGTAAACATAACTTCTTGAGAAAAACGAGCGTACTAATTACTTGTGCATACTACGAAATTAATTCGACCACTCATCGTCTACTATATGGAGAGATTTTGAAATTGAGCCATAAACTGGAAAGGAGAGAGTAGTAACTTTTGTCTCGATTACTATTTGTGTTCTTGTATAGATGCAAAATGTATTTTTTATAGTGGCCTTGTATAAGTAAATGGAGGGAGTACTAAAGGACATATATATTCCAAACAATATGATGATCTCTCTAACCAAGGGACGAGGAGTAAACGGAGGGAGTAGTAAAATTCTCTCCTTGTGCTGCAAGCCACCGCGCACGTGGGCGAGGGAGCGGGCGTAAGGCGTACAGTAGTAGTAGTACTACTACTCGTAAGCAAGCTTCACCTCATCCTGCGAGCCATCGCGCCCATGGGCGGGGGAGACGGCGTACTAAGCAAGCTTCTCGTCGTTCTGCGAGTTGACAGGACACATCAAAAGTACTCCAGTGTATAGAGCCTTGCCTCTAAGGTAGGCCCCACATGGTTTGCCTCTTTTTTAACATAACATGTCAAGTCGCAATTTGTTTGTTCACCCGTGGTAGACGATCCTTCCTCCACCAAGTGGACAACCAGTACACGTGTCAAATTACCACGTGGGCTGCCTTTTCGTACAGAAATGAGCTCCACCGTGTACTCGCGTGGGTGTGGTTGGGAAAGAGACGGGAGTAAGTGCACTGTGCGTGCACCTTTTCTCTTCGTGCATGTCCGCCACCTACTTGGGTGTGTGTGAGAGAGATACAAACCTAGACATAATGCGCCGTCCATCCCCATGCCTCCACCCAGTCCGACCACGAGTCACCACCACGCCCCACTCCTCCTCACTGTATCTCTCATCTTTCTGCCTCCATTTTTTTATACAAGGGGCCACTATCAAAATTACAATTTGCAGATATACAAGGCCACTAACACTAATCGATGCAATATTAATGGTGTTTCCCTCGTGGTACTAGCAAAGGAGGACATTAATTATCCCTTGCATGCATGCAGGAGTTTGTAAAAAAATGCATCTTGATGTTTCATGGAATGCACGGGCATCTTGCTAGTCCATGAAAACAACACATGGAAAAATTCCACGGCGAACGAGGGATTTGAATCTGTTGGGAGGGGCTGTTTGGTTCTTGTGCGGGGTAGCCAAAATATTGGCGACCCTTTTGTCCACCAGTGTCTTTGCCACCGATGAACGAGGAATGGCTCGGGTGCTCATGCTGTCATGCAACCTCCAGCGTGCATGTTGGAGACGAGCTCGTACGAGCCATGTTTTTTTGTCCCACAACGCTGCCCGAGCGGCCCGCAGACAGACCGGCGACCCGCAAATTACACCATCCAACCGTAGCCGCACACATTATGACGGCAACTCAACCAACCAGACGAAATTCATGCAAACACGTAGACAAACTGATATTTCAGATAAATAACGACGGAAGTCATATAAAATACCGGATTTTCATACAAACATGACGGATTTCGCGACATTCAAATGAACTACGCGGTGCTAGTTCTGGACAACACAGGTATATAATACCTGGCCTAAATGGTGGCCCACCGATCGATTTGTGTTCCTTATGTCCGGCAGCACGATCACCGGACTGCCGGGAGCCCCGGAGGTATATGCTTCAGCGCAAAGGATGGTTCACTTCCCCACTGCCCAACTGATATCATTGGATGATGCCGAAGATGTTGGTGGCCGGCACCGGTTCGAGTTCATCACCGACCACTACTTCACCATGGCCGGCACCAGCTCAAGTTCATCCTAACATTCCCCTCATCCGTGGAGCCCATGCGGGGTCGAAGAAGGTCCTCGCAATAAAAGGATCCGACAAGACACCTGTTGTGTACACCGGCGTCGCCTCTGCGGTGGCCTTCATGGGACCCAAGCGGCGCTGGCCTCCCGTGTTCTACTTCTCCTTGATGATGGCGGTAGACGCGGAGGTGCTGACCACCGACTCGTCGCCCTCCGTGCACCCGGCTTCTGTCACTGCTTGCATGGCGCGGCCACCGGCATGGGAGTCTCGGCTACATAAACGGGAGACATCGTACGAGGCGGAGGCGTGGACGGCAGCAATGACGCCCGTGCGCCGCTCCTCGTCAAGCTGTCCTGGAGAGGCGATTTGCTGAACCGCGCGCCGGCTTGGGGCCGCAACTGGCTTCGTCGAGCGAGGGGAGGGAGGTGGATCAGCGAGCTGCATAGCTCGTATCTTGCGGGCTACCCAGCCGGCTTGGATGCGGAATAACTACTCTTCATAAGCCATTGTAAGAGTGGACAAAATGGTGAAGGAGGAGATAGGGGATCAGCGGAGGTGTGCGATTCTTGGCCGACATTTGGCCTTGTTTAAATAATAGGAGATTAAATAGACTACGGACAGGAGGAGCTCGGACGGCGTTGTGTTTAATGCCGGCCCGGTCATGAACGGACGTGTGTCCAGAGTGGGTTTCTCGGCTTCCACACGGGCGGGTTTCATGGAGGTGTTTGAATGCGGCAAGGAGGCATGTTCAGCCGGGTGTGTAGCGAGTGGCGCCCTCAACTCTAACCTAGGACACCGAGCCGTTCTTCCACTGACGTGTGGGCTCTTTGGTTACATGGCCTGCATGCCAGTGACCCAATGCAGGCAGTGCACAGCAGAGGAACCTTTGGTGGGCCAGGGCGGTTAGAAGCAGGCATTTCATAAATCGATGATTGTTCATTGAGTGTGACGCCATCTTTTTCATGTAGATAAGCCTATGTTGATAGCCCGTTCGATACGATGTGATTCATAAAGACCGCTGCAAACATCAATGTTCTTCTTATCACAGATAAGATTTATTAATACACGTAACAATCCATGTCCTTAACAAAGGGTGCATGCACGTATAGGTTGAGCGTGTGTCTTGCATCGTGTGCTGTGTGCATGTAGGCGTTCGAGTGTTGCGTCTGTGCAAGGGTACGTTTCAGTATTGAATGCATGGGTGCGTACGTGCGTGTGTTCGTGAGTGCATGTGTATGTCTCAGTGTTGCATGCCAGCATGCGTGCATGTGTACGTTATGTGTACGTGTCAGTGTAGCACGCCTGCATGCGTGCGTGTCTTGCGTGTGTGCATGTGTACGTGCAGGGTGAGGCTACATGTCAGTCGACTGACTTCTTCATCTCTAGTCATTAGATTTTCCAGCCGTTGGATACGAAATCAAGGGCCTCCAGTTTATCATCAAACTCCACCCCCTTGAGCCGCCAGCCACCACCGACCGAACCGCCAGCTCCCGCCGGCCGCGGCCGGCCCACGCCGCCACGCCACCCCTCCCTCCCCGAAACCACTACCCACCGCCGGTCCGCCGCCACACCAGCCATCCCTCTAGGCCGCCCCTGCACCGAGCTTTTTCTCCGGCCCCCACCCCACCACCCAATCAACGCCCCCAACCGCCGGTGATTGCCAACCAGAGGTCTCACTACTTCGAATACCCACTAACCACTACTTTATTACCATTTCTGTCCTTCATATACGCGCTGACGGGTGGGCCCTATGGTAATGTGCGCTGCTGAATGTGGACCGTTTGACTGGTCAATTGATCGTGTAATCAACAAATTACGGTGCTGCATGGTGAGCCAGTGACCGTATGATCACCCTAAAATGTACTCCTATTTTATTAACACGGTACAGACTCAAACTACCATTTCTTTCTTTCATATACGGGCTGACAGGTGGGCCCCATGGTTACGCGCCCCGATGGTGCAACATTAGTTGCGCCGCATGGAACGTTTGACTGGTCAATTGATTGTGTCATCAACAAAACACGGAGTTGTACGGGTGATCCAGTGACCGTATAATCATGACATGTATTTGTTTAACACGGTACAGACGCAAGGGCTCATATATGCGCGCAAGCACTCACCGCTATAAGCGCACACACGCGAACCCTACCCTATGAGCACCTTCGAGAGAGTGGGCCAGCATATATGATCTTGAGATTTTACGAAGTCACCATAGGTGCCTCGTAGTCGAGTGGAACGTCTCCTCCCACTGAACGCACATCGCCGGAAAATACTGAAATTAACACAAGATAAACATGAGCACCGGGACTTTAACCTTGGTGGGCTCGAGAAACCACTATCCTCCTAACCATCCAACCACATGTTGGTTAGCACGACAAAATTTATGTGGTGACCGTGATGAGCTTATTCTGAAGTCTAGTGGCCATATCGTGCTTTCGCTTCAAATACAATGACCGTAAGTGTCGTCAACAAAATACGGAAAACACATCAAATGCAAAGTCCGTCAGTGTCATCAACAGAATATGGAGACGTATCGTGAGCTAGATACCATTGTACTATTGTATATGCTTATTTTCTTAGTGGCCGATTGTGTGTGTGGTGTGGTGGGCACATCATTTCTAGTTGTGGTGGGTCAACATCAAGATTCATGGGTCGCTTCCATCCTGCGCCATATATAGGTTGGGCCGAGACGCGTTATACGAAGACCCATGTAGAGGACTCGGCATACAACACGAAGCTACTAGAGTCGCGAAGGACTCTATCCCCACTGGTGATAAGCCGACTATATATGATTTGTAACCCTAGGCCCCCAGTATGTTATAGAAGCTTGGGGGCTAGTTCTTCGATAGTATACACACACAATGCCTGGTATTCATGTGTACTTTGTACACACCCCTATCACTAATATACAGTACTAGGAGTAGGCTCTTTGATCAACTGCAAGGGTCCGATCCGAACTAGGGTAAAACTTTGCCTCGTATTACCATCCAGCCTAACAGCCAGGGATATCCTACCGAATGATATGATGAAATCATACCTACCAACTACTAAGAGAGAGGTGTGTCTAGGGGGGGGGGCAATGTGTGTGAGAGAGGCCTAAAGATAATCTACGTGCGAGAGACACGTAGGCACATATATGTGCGTGTAGAGGGCTAGTAGAGACCGTGTGTGTGTATATATGCATGTGAGAGAAATAGTGGTTTCCAACTGAGATTAGTGAAAAGAGTGGTACATAGTAGTCAAAAAGAGAGAGAGAGAGAGAGAGAGAGAGAGAAACAGAGAGAGCATGTGAGTGAGACACCCCGACACCCTAAGAGAGATTGTGAGCATGTGTGAAAGTGAAATGCCGATGCATATAAAGTGTGTGCACTTATACGTTAGATAGAGAGATATATAATGCGTTTGTGAGAATGGGCCGAGGCATAGTGCATCTATGTGTAAAAGGAGGTTCTACGCATTAAATTAAATATAAATGGCATTATTATTTTTGGATGAGATCATGAATTTTGCAAATTGCATATGGACGAAAATCGGTCTATCAGACACCCATACTCTAGTGAATTCTAGCATGTGCATGTCTTTATTTCATATTATCGATCCATAGAGTGAGAGCGGTTTGAAATACAGGCAATGGATGCTTTTGCAATTCATATATAAACATTAATTAGTGCACTCCATGTTATTGTGAAGCACTTTATACATTTGTCACTTGCATGGATACATACCAAATTGCTAGCTACGGAATAGAATACATGTCGAATTCAACATAAAGGGGGTTTCGAAGATTCAAATTCATAGGAAGTGCATTCATTTATTTGAACCCGAGATAATGGCATTTGTAAATCAGATGTAAAAGGGGGCATCAATATTTGTTGTGAGTTTGAGCATGCTATATATATTCATACGCATATCTAACTTTTTTTTGCAACCAAGGAGATTATATGTGGAACCATGCATGAACTGAGGTAAGTTGCATATTTTTTAATATAACTCGTGTACAATTTATATTCAAATGTAGCCCCTCCATTCCAAAATAATCGTAGCTTTAGGATTTTCAAGAGTAAATATTTTTGAAGTTTGACAAATCCTAAAAGTTCAGTTCAAGAGAACTGAAAACATTAATGCTTCTGCTCCCAAATATTGAACGAAACGCCAAATAAGCCTCTGGTCACCCGAAACCAAGCGAGACTAATGTTTGGTGGTAGGAAATTACTGTCCTGACTCTGACCCGTGTAGCCTATCGGCCTGTGTCCAAAGGTCTAAACCGTGGTAGGTTTGTAACTTCACTAAGATGCCAGTCCCAACCGCCTCCGAGAAGCATTCATACGCCGTGGGCGCCTAAACACCCATGCGCTCAGCCGAAATCTATCCCGTCCACATTTGGGACACCTGACATGACTGTCCTACCGCCGACCCGCAATATGTCCGACATTTAGATGGGGGCAAAGTTTGTAACTTTCCCCAAATTTCAAACAAGCGCGTCTCAAACCGAAACATTGTTTCCCCTTAGTTCCCGGCCTCCCTCTATTTCCCCATTCATACTCCGTGGGTGCAAAAATGCCCTATCCACCAGTCGCGAAACCCCAGCCTCCTCCGTCCTCCACCCTATAGCGGCCAATCCACCACCGCCCTCCTCCATCACGCCGGAGCCGGTACCCCGACATCGTCGTCCAACGCAACCGCAACCGCAATGCCCTCAAGGACTTAACAACTAAAGCCGAGGCAGAGCTGCCTCCACGACATCGACGCCGACGTGTGCCGTACCAGAACCACTCTGACCACGCCGTCCTGCACCTCAATGCTGCCGCTCCACTGTCGCAACCGTCCACCGCATCGGAGTTGTTCCCACTACATCGTCGTTCGCCGCCTCGGATCTGGTTCCCCGCCGCCGACAGACGGCCACTGCACCACACTCAACAAATTGGCCATGGGTTCGTCCAAGGCTCCACTGTCCTCCACAACTTCTTGTTTCCAGCGAACCACAAGAAGATCGTTGGAAAAGCAGAAGGAGGACACAGCATTGCCAGCAGAAAGAGGTACTCCTCTTCCCTTATTCGTGCAAATCTTACGTCTCTACTCACACCGTATTCATCCCACGAAAGAAACTAGTTGATTGCTTCTTACTGCATCTTCTTCGTGATACTAAATGCACAAGGTTTCCTCCCTTTACTATTTCACCTTTGATAGAGGTCAGTAGCCCACCTCGATTTCAATTCAGGGTCAGTCGAACCACAATTAAAAGAAGCAGCACCCGCTTAGGCGCGTGGAGCACCTAGTCCGCCTGTTCCCCGGGGAAGCGGCACATCGGTGTCTATCATAGGGGTGTGGGGTGCAGGAGCTACTTGCGCCCGATCTGGAGGTCGGTGGGGCTTGAAAGGATGGCCGGGGGGCGGTGCCAAGCACGGCTGGAGGGCGCAGGCAGGGGAGGAATACTGGGCTGGTGGTCGCTGGCATTTCGAGGAAGATCGTCAACACTGACTAGCTGGAGGTAGATGAAGGCGATCTGCCCGTTCTTTTGTACATCGGACGGTGCAGAAAAAATGGACTGACCTATTTGTTTTCAGTCGACTGTTATTTTCATAGAATCATGTAGTAATTTAGTGTGCCATGCATGTTGTAGAGCTATCATATATCTCCCGTCATTTATTTCTCACCGACCTGCTATCTGCTACCTTTACACTATACTAATTGTGCACACAATTCACCCATACTGACACGTTTTTTTATGCATGGGTATTTCAGACTCTGACACAGTGTTGATGAATGCAGAAATGAAAAGACAGAAGTAGCTCCAGTGTAATTCGAAGATAAGCACTAAGCGTTTCAACGCTCTAATGGGTGCAGTGTTAGCAGTTGGAGACAGTAAACGTAGCTCTGCAGTTGATGATCTCAATTTCAACAGACAACCATCTCATGTGCTTGCTTTAACTTCGCGCTGTCAAATGTGGTTGCATGTTGCATATGGTGTGTAGCTTGTATTGCTTCCAATTTGGTTAAATTGCATCTGCTTACTTTACACATTATACCTTTGATAATGACATGCCTTCCTGTTTTTGATACATACTACATATGTCTATTAACCAGGTTCATACATCAAACTAATGCTCTTTTGTATCCCTCGTCAATCACTTATGATGAGACAGTCACCCGAGTGGGTTACTGTGAGACGCCCTACTCATTTAAAGAGTGCAGTGTCATCCTCCCCACATGATTCTCAAGAAACAGCAAGTCTAAATGAAGATAGTAAACTTAGCTCTCTAGTTGATCACCGCAATTCCCCCACACCACCATCGCAGGTGCTTGCTCTTACTTGGCAGTGTGATATGTGGTTGCATGTTGCATATGGTATCTACCTTGTAATGCTTCTAATTAGGGTAAATTGCATCTGCTTAGTTAACACATTATACCTGTGAATATGGCATGCCTTCCTGTTTTTGGTACATACTACGTCTTTCTATTAACCATGTTCTTACATCAAACTTCTTTTCTTGTGTATGCCTCATCAATCACTTCTGACGATACAACTTCAAGTTGACAGTGTAATATTGGTTGCATCTTGCATATCATTTCAAACATGTATTGCCTCTAATTTGTTGAAGTGCCACTTATAATGAGACACATCTAACTTGGTAGAGTGATTTTGGTTGGATCTTTCATATGGTGTCTAGATTGCATTGCTTCCAATTTGTTGAATTGCTTTCTGCTTAGCGTTTTCCATACATATTCCATCATCCTACAATGTACTCCCTCTGTACCGAAATATAGGTCACTGGAGTAGCTCAGCTTCAGCTACTCCAGCGACCTATATTATGGTACAGAGGGAGTAGTTGCCATACATAAAAGTTGTGTTCGTCACTATCATGCATCAACGAATTTGGAAGTGCAAATTTCATTCTTTTTTCTTGTGTGTTTACTTCACAAGGAAAACTCTGAAAGGACGAAGGCACGAAATGATGGTGGTCCTCTAGAGCAACCGAAACAGATGATCTTTGCAGATTCTCCTGCTACTCATCCTGCAGTGCTAGTTCCAAATCTCATCTCCCCTACTCCACAACCCAAGGTGCTTGCTCTAACATGGCAGTGTGATATCTGGTTGCATGTTACATATGGTGCCTAGCTTGTATTGCTCCTAATTTGTTAAATTGCATCTCCTTAGCTTACACATTATACATGTGAATATGACACGCCTTCCTATTTTTGGTACATACTACATCTGCCTATCACACCATCTTCTTACATCAAACTACTGTTCTTGTGTATCCTGCATCTATCGCTTATGATGAGAAAGTCACGCCCGTGGGTTAATATGAGATGCAATACTCTTATAAAGAATGAAATTTCATCCTCTCCACATGATTCTCAAGAAACAGCAAGCCTAAATGAAGATATTGAACATAGCTCGGTACTTGAAGACCGCACTTTCTCTACACCACCATCACATGTGCTTGCTCTAACTTCGCAGTGTGATATGTGGTTGCATGTTGCATACGGTGTCTAGCTTGTAATTCTTCTAATTAGGGTAAATTGCATCTTCTTAGTTTACACACTATACCTGTGAATATGACATGCCTTCCTATTTTTGGTACACACTACATCTATGTGTTAACCTTGTTCTTACATGAAACTACCTCTCTTCTGTATCCTGCATCAGTCACTTACGATGAGTCACCTGTATTTGTTGCATATTGCATATTATTTCTGGCCTGTTGCCATGTATTGCTTCTAATTTGGTTAAATACATTTGTTAGGGAAATCTTTTAATTTTGTAGAGTGATATTGGTTTCATATTTCATATGGTTTCTAGCTTGCACTGATTCTAACAAGTTCAAGCACCTTGTGCTTAGTTTACACTTTATACATCATACATGTCAATATGTCACGCCGTCCTGTTTTTCATATATAAATCCTCCTATCATGCGGCTACCTTACATGAAAGTAGTGTTCGTCAGTTCATGCATCATTGAGTTCTGAAGAGCAAATTTCATTCCTTTTTCTTGTGGGTTTGACTTGACAAGGCAAAATCAAGAAAGAGGAAGGAAAAGAGTAAGGAAGGCGATGATGGTGGTCCTCTACAGCAACGTAAACGGGGCATCTGTACCAATTCTCCTTGTACTCATAGTGCATTACAAGGTCCAAGTCTCCGCTCCCCTACTCCACCATCCAAGGTGCTTGCTCTAACTTGGCAGTGTGATATCTGGTTGCATGTTGCATATGGTGTCTAGCTCGTATGGCTCCTAATTAGTGTAAACTGCATCTGCTTAGCTTACACATGATACATGTGAATATGACACGCTTCCCTGTTTTTGGTACATACTATATCTGTCTATCACACCATGTTCTTACATGAAACTACTCTTCTTGTGTATCTTGCATCAGTCACTTATGATGGGACACCTTTAAGTTGGCAGTGTGATAATGGTTTGCGTCTTGAATATGATTTCTAGCATGTATTGCTTCTAGTTTGATGAATGCCACCTATGACGAGACAATTTGAACTTGGCAGAGTGATATTTATTGCACCTTCCATATGGTGTCTAGTTTGCAGTGCTTCTAATTTGTTGAAGTGCCTTCTGCTTAGTTACCTCATCATAGGTGTGAATATGTCAAGCCGTCCATTTTTTCGTACATATTCCATCCTCGTATCATGACTTTGCCTTTCATCAGAGTAGTGTTTGTCAGTATCATGCATGAATGAGTTCTGAAGAGTGAATTATATTCCTTTTTCTTCTCGGTATGACCTCACAATGCAAAATCAATAAAGCTGAAGGAAATTGGCAAAGCATTGGATGATGGTGGTCCTTCCGAGCAACTGAAATGGAGGTTCTCTATAGATTCTACTTAGCCATCCTCCCAACAAGATTCGCAAGACAATGCAAGACTAGACAGTCAACGTAGCTGTGTAGATGATGAGCACATCTCCCCTACTCCACCATCACAGGTGCTTGCTCTAACTTGGCACTATTATATGTGGTTGCATTTTGCGCATGATGTCTAGCTTTTATTGCTTCTAACTTTGTTGAATTGCATCTGGTTACTTTACACATAATGCCTGTGAATATGACATGTGTTCCTCTTTCTACATCAGACTACTATTCTTGCATATCCGCATCAGTCACTTATGATAAGGCACCTTTAAGTCGCCACTATGATATTGGTCCTGTTTTGCATATGATTTCTAGCATGTACTGCTTCTAATTTGTTGAAACGCCATACAGTTTGAACTTGGCAGAGTGATATTGGTTGCATCTTTCATATAGTGTCTAGCTTGCAGTGCTTCTAATTTGTTGAAATGCCTTCTACTTAGTTACCACATCATAGGTGTGAATATGTCACGCCATCCTCTTTTTCATACATATTCCATCCTTGCATCATGTGTTTTCCTTTCATCCGAGTAGTGTTCGTCAGTATCATGCATGAATGAGTTCTGAAGAGCAAATTTTATTCCTTTTTCTTATCGGTTTGACTTCACAATGCAAAATCATTACAGCTGAAGGAAATTAGTCCGGCAGTGGATGATGGCGGTCCTTTGGAGCAACTCAAACAGGGGGTCTCTACAGATTCTGCTCCGCCATCCTCCCAACAAGATTCGCAAGACAACACAAGGCTAGACAGTCAACATAGCTGTTAGATGATGAGCACACCTCCCTTATTCCACCATCACAGGTGCTTGCTCTAACATGGCACTATTATATGTGCTTGCATGTTGCGTATGATGTCTAGCTTGTATTGCTTCTAACTTGAGTTGCATCTGCTTACTTTACACATAATGCCTGTGAATATGACACGTGTTCCTGTTTCCAGAACATACGTGTACATGATGAGCACATCTCCCCTACCCCACCATCACAGGTGCTTGCTCTTACTTGGAGCTGTTATATATGGTTGCGTTTTCCGTATGATGTCTAGTTTGTATTGCTTCTGATTGTGTTGAATTGCATCTGCGTAGCTTACAACTTATACCTGCAACGATCACTTACCCATAAGACACATTTAACTTGGGACTGTGATGTAGGTTGCATCTTGCATTGTCTTCTAGCTTGTACTGCTTCTAATTTCATGAAATGGCACTTACAACGAGACACTTTTTACCTGATAGAGTGATATTGGTTGCATGTTCATATGGTGCCTAGCTTTCATTTCTTCTAATTTTGTTGAAATGCCTTCCGCTTACTGTTTTTTCATACATATTCCATTCTCCTGTCGTACGTGTGAATATGAAATGTTGTCTTTTTTTGTATATATTCCATCCTCCTATCCTGCGCTTGCCTTACATCAAAGTAGTGTTTGTCTGTATCATGCATCAACAAGTTATGTGGAGCTAATTTTGTTCATCTTCTTGTGGTTTTGACTTCATAAGGCAATATCAGAAAATAGGAAGGAAAAGAGTAAGTTAGGGGATGTTGGTGGTCCTCCGCACTGACGCAAATAGAGACTCTCTAGATTTGCCACTTCTACTACTAATGAAGTTGAAGTCCCAAGTCTACATGATGAGTTCATCTCCCGTACTCCACCATCGTAGGTGCTTGCTCTAAATTGATAGTGTGATAATTGGTTTCATGTTGCATATGTTGTCTAGCCTGTATTTCTTCTATTTTTATTAAATTGCACCTACTGAGTTTATACATTATACATGTGCATATGACATGGCTTTCTGTGTCTAGAATACACTACATCTATCTATCATACCATGTTCTTACATCGAAGTACTGCTGTTGTGTATCCCGCATCACTCACTCATGATTGGACGCTTTTAACATGGTAGTTTGATAGTGGTTGCATCTTGAATTGATTTCTACGTTGTACTACTTCTAATTTTTTGAATTGCCACTTATGACAAGACACTTTTAACTTGACAGGGTAATATTGGTTGCATCTTTCATATGGTGTCTAACTTGCATTACTTCTATTTTCTTGAAAATCGTTCTGCTTAGTTTGCACATCATAGCTGTGAATATGTCATGCCGTCCTGTTTTTTTTACATATTCCATCCTCATACGGTTGTCTTACATCAAAGTATTACTTGTCTATATCATGCATCACTGAGTTCTGAAGAGCGATTTTTTTTCTTTTGTGTTGTGGGTACGACTTGACATGGCAAAGTTAAAAAGGAGCAAGGAAAATAATATAGTAGGGAGTGTTGTTACTCGTCGGGTGAAACGGAAAAGGATCTACCATCGAGATTCTGCTGGTACTTATAGTGCAGTAGAAGGTCCAAGTCCACCAGCTAAATCTACAAACACAGTATCACCTGCTCCACCAGCTGCAGCATCCGCTTCAACTGTACCAGCATCTCAACGAGTTACTCCTTCGTTTGCTCCAGAACTGGCCAGTTCCCAAGCTGCCTTCACACCTAACACTACTTCCGAAGCACTGCTGACACAACAGGACTTGGCAAGATCAGAAGAAGCTCATGAGCATCAACACCAAGACGGTACCTGACCGAGTCAAGTTGCAGTTGCATGCTCCTTTATATGTACTCTCACAGTTTGATGTACACTAACACTTTCCATATTCGTTGTTGAACTAGCACCACGGCGCAAGCTAAAACAGACATCAGGGATAATGCTTGACAGATTAACACAATCTAAAGGAGGAAGAATGGAGATCCATTTTGAGGCAGGTTTAAAAAGGCCACGTGATGCTACAGAGTCAGCCAAGTTAGTATCAGAGGCAGGCGTTGCCGTTAGGTGTCATGCACGTATCCTCCCAACGTGGATCCAGTACAGGAATGAGAAAGACAATACCCAATTTAACACCTTCCTTGACCATTTATCCGTATGTAATGTTATTCATTGCAATTAGTAATATTTTCTTGCTCTGTCCCATACTTTCTAGCTTCCTCCTAATAAGACTCACATTATTTTTTCAGCAGATGAGGTTCAAGTTGGATCTGAAAGATGATGCAACTAAACAAGCATGCACTCATGTTTTTCAGTTTGCTGTAGGACTGTATCGGTACCACCTTAGAAAATCTCAGTTTGAAGGCAACGCTAACAATGAAATCTCCCAAACATCTCAAGTGGAATATATTACAGATGAAGACTAGACATCCCTCGTTAAACACAGGTCTGATCCAAAGTATCAGGTAGGCTAAATATATTTGATCAGACCACATATTGAACTTGTATTTATGTATGTGCCTTACAAGTGTATCTTCTACTAGGCTAACTGTTTGAAGAACAGAACAAACCGTTCTAAAGTGAAATTCCAACAGACAATAGGATCTCCTAGCTATATTGCACAGTGCAAGGCTCTTGTAAATAGCTGCCACTTCCTTCTTTTTTTGTGCCATATTATCGTGTCTATATTGACTTGTTCCAAATACACAGGAAAGCCTGTGCGGACCAAAAAGAACCTGAACCAAATGTAGTGCAAATCTTCAAGGATTGCCACACCAGCAAGATGAAGGGCATGAGCACACCAGTTCAAGCCGCTGTTGTAAGTTCTTACTCCTCCTGCCTTGAACTGATTAGTACTGTAATTTGTTCATTTAACTACTTGGTTTGCAACCAATGTCGGTTACTCTGTTCACTTTTATACACAGTTGTCTTAACATATCATTTCACCTTACATGGTTTAAAAGAGATGAAGGATATTCTTTTGGTCTTGATCTGTAATCTAGTTGTTATGTTCACATGCGCACACAATAATAAAATAGCATGTTTCTTTTATATCTCTTTTCCCATGATATGAATGATGTCATACTATGTTCTCCTACTTTAAACCATGTCTCTTTATCCTTAGATATCAATGAATGTGAGGAAATAGACAATACAGTAGGCATGCTACACGGACATATGTTCCGAAAGTGATTTTATTATCTAGTTGGCACTACAATACATGCTAATGTATTACAGTAGTTCAGCAGAATATGTTATGTATAAACGTTTAACCTACTTTGTTTGTTCTTGTCTCATTAGTAACTTATCTGGTACACTAATCTGCAAGTTCAAACTTTCAGGAAGCTATGGAACAAATGATTGAACAACGATAACCACGTGAAGGTGACGAGGCTACCACAGGCACAATGTCACCTCTTGCTGTAGTGCATCAGTATATCTCCACTAGCAGTGCAAAAAGCACCTTCCTCTGTAATTCTTGGTTGGTTGTCAAGGTAACCTCGTCCAAATCGCCTACTGAACAAAATCTTCCTGCTAGACAGAGTGATATATCTGTGCTCCAGACACAAGTCCAATCCCTAATGGACGTCGTTTCGGAAACAAGAATAGTGGTTGACAAATGTCGTTAAGATATGAATGGTTTTGAAACCAGACTATCAGACATTCGCTTCGTTGTTCAAGAGCAATGGCGGAAAAAGGTGAAGATCATGCTGCACCATCAGATTCTACAGCCTGAAACATTAGCACTCAGGTCGAATGATCTATGCTTCTATACATCTGATGGTGCTTTTATCTCGAAGGACAGTAAACTTTATGCCAACATGCCTTTTGTTGTATGGTTGGAATTTATTTTTTGTGATACAACATTTATGATGCTGCCACAGGCTGCAGTAATTACGACGCTATTTTTGTATACTGTAGGTTTATCTTAGTAATGTATTCGGCCGAAAGCTTCATAGGAGCCCAACATGCCAACATTCGTCGGGCCCATTCCAATTGGGCTAAAAACGATTACGGGCCGAAATTGGCATGTATCCCATGAAAAATATCTGGGCCTAAATCAGCATAAGCTTTCATATTTTTCTGGTAGGCTTGTGCCCATAGTGGGCCTTCAATAGGCTTAAACATAATTTGGGCCCTCAGTAAAAATAGGCCATTTATAGGTGTAAATATCTCGAGCCCACAAAAAACATGGGCCTTTAATAGACCGAAAGTGAGATTGGGCCCTGATTGTGCCAAATAACCCACTGGTCTTAGCAGGCCAAAATGGTGGCCCATTTACGATGCAGATCTTTGACAGGCCGAAATTCGGACGGGCCATAAATGCGCCGACCTAATACACAGGCCTTTAACAGGCCGGAACTTCGGTCAGGCTAGTTTATCGTCATTTTTATATGGGCCATTAATGGGCCCGATATGACGTTGGGCCACATATGGTCCATGGTTTTTGTCCGGCGTTAACAGGCCGAAAATGACAATAGGCCGAAAGTGGCACAAATCTATAGTGGGCCTCTAACAGGCCGAATGTCGGACATGGCGGAATATGACTTAAATCCTTCACGGTAATTTATGGGCTGAAAGTTTTGATGGCCTGTAAATGGGCCCAAATGAAGTAGGACCTTTAACAGGCCGGAAATACACCGGGCCGTAATTCGGCCCAATTACTTAGCGGACCGTTAACAGGCCAGAAGTGACCATGGGCCGCGTTGATGACAAGTTTAGGACAAGCCGTTGACAGGCCGATTTGACAGAGAATGTTGAGCCTTTAGCTGGGCCGGCCCATTATGGTCTGCAGAATCTTGTGGGCCTTTAGCTGGGCTGGCCCATTGTCGTCCGTAAAATCTTGTGGGCCTTTAGCTGGGCTGGCCCGTTATGGTCTGCAAAATGGTGTGGGCCTTTAGCTGGGCCGGCCCATTATGGTCCGCTAAATTTTGTGGGCCTTTAGCTGGGCTCGCCCATTATGGTCTGCAAAATCTTGTGGGCCTTTAGCTAGGCCAGCCCATTATGGTCCGCTAAATCTTATGGGCCTTCGGTTCGGCCCGCCCATTTAAACTTTATGGGCCATTTTTGGGCCGGTCCACGTGTCAACATATCATAAGCCCATCTCTACCGTTGGATGAGTGACACCTGTGCCAATGCGGAGCTGACGCGTGGATCCGTCAGCCAATGAGAATTTTACACGTGGAAAATAGACATTGGTCGTGGCTGTTAGCGGGTTATCGGATCCAAAAACCGGACCCGATAGGTTAACAGCGGTTAACACCGTCCCGTTATGGTGGATGCCACGTGTCGGTCACCCTTGACGAAAGCACTTCTATGATGCGCGATTTATCGTCATGGAAGTGGACACTTCCATGATGATAATTTTGGTAATGTCATGGAACACTTCTACGACAGCACAGGTATGATTATCTTCATTCTGTCATAAAATTGTCATGGATGTACATGCATGACAGAAAACGCGACCTACTGTGACAAACACGTATCATCACGGAAGTGTATTTTTTTTGTAGTGTATGTTTGAACAGGAAGCCCCCTAGTGATCATGAGGTTTAACAGCTAGATTCGAATACGATCATGAGTCGGACCAAGAGGGTTAAGCTAGATTCGAATACGTCGTACCCCAAATGGTCGTTTGAAATTATGATGATGAAGACATATGATCATTGAGGATGAAAAGGACAGAGGTCCTGCTTTATTACTTATCATAATATATACATTGTCAAAATATGTACATTATGAGAGCTGGTCGATCAAGTGTAGTAAGGCCGAAGATGAGCGATATTCCACGGACGGTGAGCCTCTTCCTCCGACTTACGTGAGTCTTTGTGCTCTCGAACATCGATAAGATAGTATGGCCCGTTGTTCAACTTCTTGCTGACCACAAAGGGCCCTTTCCAAGGTGGGGATTTGTGTGCATCAGTTTGATCCTGGATGAGCCAGAGCACCAAATCACCTTCTTGAAAGGTTCTGGACTTAATTCGGCGGTTGTGATAATGATGCAGGTCCTACTGGTAAATCACCGAGCGGGCTGCTGCCAAGTCACGCTTTTCATCTAACAGGTCAAGTGCATCCCGACACGCTTGTTCATTATCAGTCTCAACATAAGCCGCCATGCGGGGCGAGTCATGATGGATGTCACTAGGGAGAACCGCCTAGGCTCCGTAAACCATGAAGAAAGGCGTACAACCCATAGACCTGTTGGGGGGTAGTATTGATGCTCCATACCACAGAAGGTAACTCCTCCGCCCAACAACCCGGCGTCTGTTGCAAAGGAACCATAAGCGGGGAATTGATGCCTTTCAAGATTTCCTGATTGCCTCTTTCATCTTAACATTGGACTTGGGGTGAGCTTCTGATGAAACATCGAGCCGGATATGCTCATGTTGACAGAACTCCTCCATCGCACTGTTGGACAGATTAGTACCAGTGTCAGTTATAATGCTGTGTGGAAAGCCAAAATGAAAGATCACCTTTTTCATGAATTGAACAGTCATGGCTACGTCACACTTACTAACTGGCTCTGCCTCAACCCACTTTGTGAACTTTCCAACCGCCACCAAGAGGTGGGTCTTTTTATCTTTGGACCTTTTGAAAGGCCCAACCATGTCAAATCCCCAGACTACAAAACGACCAAGTAATTGGAATCATCCTCAATTATTGAGCCGGCACATGAGCTCGTCTTGAGAATTTCTGACAACTATCACATTTACTGACGAGATCCTCCGCATCAGCGTGAGCCATCAGCCAATAAAATCCATGACGAAAAGCTTTGTCCAGAAGGGACTTTGAACCGTCACGATGGCCAAAATCTCCTTCATGAATCTCACGAAGAATTTCTTGACCCTCCTCAGGAGAGACACAACGCTGAAACGCCCCATTGACACTACGATGATGCAACTCGCCATTGGCAATTGTCACTGACTTAGATCGCCGGGTTATCTTCCTGGCCAAGGTTTCATCCTCAGGCAACTAGCCATGGGTCATGTAAGCCAAATATGGCACTGTCCAATCTGGGATGACGTGAAGAGCCGCCACCAATTGTGCTTCCGGGTCAGGAACAACCAAGTCTTCCTATGTAGGCAACTTGACAGAAGGGTTATGCAGAATATCTAAGAAAGTGTTAGGTGTAACCAGCTTTCGCTGAGACCCCAGCTGGCTTAAAGCATCAACCGCCTCATTCTTTCTGCAATCAATTTGCTCCACTTGATAACCCTTGAAGTGTCAAGCAATGGCATCAACTGCACGACGATAAGCCTCCATGAGAGGATCCTTTGAATCCCACTTGCCTGATACATGTTGAGCCACCAAATCTGAGTCGCCAAAGCACCTTACCTGGCTTAACCTCATCTCCTTAGCCATCCAAAGACCATGGAGCAAGGCCTCATACTCAGCTGCATTGTTAGTACAGGAAAACATCAACCTTAGCACATAAAAAAATTTGTCACCTCGAGGGGAAGCTAAAACACCTCCAGCCCCTGAGCCCTCCAATTACCTGGACCCATCAAAGTGAATTGTCCAATATGTGTTGTCCAACTTCATTTCAGGCATCTACAACTCTGTCCAATCTTTGATGAAGTCCACCAGCGCTTGAGACTTGATGGCAGTGCGTGGCACATACTTTAAACCATGAGGCCCAAGTTCAATGGCTCAGTTGGCGACTCGTCCCAAGGCTTCTCTGTTTTGAATGATATCTCCTAAAGGAGCAGAACTGACCACAATGATGGGATGACCCAGGAAATATTGCTTAAGCTCACGGCTTGCCATGAACACCCCATAAATGAGCTTTTGCCAATGTGGATACCTTTGCTTGGACTCAATAAGCACCTCACTGATGTAATAAACCGGCCGTTGAACCGGATGTTCCTTGCCAGCCTCCTAGCGCTCCACCATAATGGCCACACTGACAGAACATGTGTTAGCAGCCACATATAACAATAATGGCTCCTTAACAATGGGAGCAGCAAGGACCGGCAGCTCAGCTAGCTGTCTCCTCAAATCTTCAAAGGCAGCGTTAGCAGCATCACTGCAGACAAAGTCATCTGTCTTCATCATCTGATACAACGGTATGGCCTTCTCACCTAACCGGCTTATGAACCGGCTTAAAGCCGCAATACGGCCCGCCAAACACTGAACATCATTGATACACGTCGGCTTAGCTAAGGAGGTGATGGCCTTGATCTTCTCCAGGTTAGTCTCAATGCCTTTGTTAGAAATGAGAAAACCCAAAAGCTTGCCTCCTAGCACTCCAAAAACACACTTGGCCGGGTTAAGCATCATCTTGTAGACCCGCAGATTATCAAAGGTTTCCTTCAAATCATCTATCAACGTCTCCTTCACTCTGGACTTCACCACAATGTCATCCACATAAGCATGAACATTGTGCCCAATCTGATTGTGAAGACAGTTCTGCACACACCGCTGATAAGTCGCCTGTGCACTCTTAAGCCCGAAAGGCATATATACATAGCACAAGGCTCCAAACGGAGTAATAAAAGTCGTCTTCTCCTGGTCCTTAACTGCCATCTTGATATGATGATAACCAGAATAAGAATCCAAAAATCTCAAACACTCACAACCCGCCATAGCATCAATGATTTGAACAATACGAGGGACAGCAAAAGGATCAGCCGGACAAGCCTTGTTTATGTCCGTGTAATCCACACACATACGCCAGGTGCCGTTCTTTTTAAGCACGAGCACCGGGTTAGCCAACCACTCTGGATGAAAAACCTCAACAGTGAACCCGGCTGCTAAGAGCCGGGCCACCTCCTCAGCAATGGCCTTACGCCTCTCCTCGTTGAACCGCTGACTATTTGACCGACTTAAATTTTGGATCAATATTGAGAGTGTGCTCAGCGAGTTCTCTAGGTGCACCCGACATGTCAGAAAGTTTCCATGCAAAGATGTCCCAGTTCTCATGGATGAACTCGATGAACATGCTTTCCTATTTGGGATCCAGGTTAGCGCTTATACTGAACTGCTTAGGTGAATCGCCAGGAACAAAATCAACTAGCTTGGTATCATCGGCTGATAAAAACTTCATCCCCGTCTCATGCTCCATGGTTGGTTTCTTCAAAGACGTCATGTCCGCCGGGTCAACATTGTCCTTGTAGAACTTCAACTCCTCTGTTGCACAAACAGATTCAGCGTAAAGCCGCATCGCCTTCTTCACATTCCACGGCTATCTCCCGACTGCCATGCATGGGGATAGTTCCCTTATGACCCGGCATCTTGAGCTGCAGATAAACATAACACGACCGTGCCATGAATTTTGCATAAGCCGACCGTCCAAACAGGGCGTGATACGGGCTCTTGATTTTGACCACCTCAAAAGTTAACTTCTCAGCCCTAGAATCATGCTCATCTCCAAAGGCTACCTCCAGCTCAATCTTACCCACTGGGTACACCGACTTACCAGGCACCACTCCATGGAAAAGAGTGTTGGACGTCTTTAGATATTTATTAGTCAAACCCCGTGCGACGGAAAGTCTCATAATAGAGGATGTTGATGCTACTGCCTCCATCCATGAGCACCTTAGTGAATTTATATCCACCAACCTGAGGTGCCACCACCAAGGCCAAGTGACCCGGATTGTCAACCCGAGGAGGGTGATCTTCCCTATTCCACAGAATAGGCTGCTCAGACCATCTCAAATAACGAGGAACTGCCGGCTCAATAGCGTTCACAGCCCTCTTGTTAAGCTTCTGGTCTCGTTTGCACAAACTGGTGGTGAACACATGATACTGTCCACTATTCAGCTGCTTTGGATTGCTCTGATATCCAGACTGCTGTTGTTGCTGACCTCCTTGGCCAGACTGCTGATTATAGCCACCTTGATTACCGTGAGAGCCTTGAAAGTTGGAATTTGAACCATCGCCCGGGCCATGAAAACCGCCGCCACCCGAGCCGCCGCCCAGCCCATGATTGCCGTCAAACATGTTAGAGTTCTAGAAAGCCTTCATGATCATACAGTCTTTCAATAGGTGAGTGGCCGGTTTCTGCTGAGTACCGTGGCTTGGACCATGGCTCATTTAGCAACTACTCAAGAGTGGGACCTGAACCGCCGGACCGAGGAGGTGGTCTCCCCTTACATCATTGATTGTTGCCCTGCGTATTATCCACAAACTCCGAGCTACCATCAGCCTTACATTTATTATTGCCTCCTTGATATGTCGGGTTATGCTGAGGACCCTTGGTGTTACCTCTCTTCTTTCCTTTCCCTGTATTCTCATCATCAGACTCAGGATTCTTGGTACTATCAGAGTCAGCGTATTTGACTAGAGCTGCCATCAGCTGACCCATGTCATTACAATCACACTTGAGCCGCCCCAGATTCTATTTCAGAGGCTCAAAACGGCAATTTTTCTCCAACATTAAGACTGTAGAGCCGGCATCCATCTTATCAGATGAATGTATTATGTCCTTGATCCGGCGCACCCAATGGGTCGTGGACTCACCCTCCTCTTGCTTATAATTAGTCAAATCCACAATTGACATGGGTTGCTTGCATGTATCTTTGAAGTTCTGAATAAACCAGGGCTTTAACTCTGCCCATGAACTGATGGAATTAGGTGGCAGCCCCTTCAACCAAGTGCGGGCCGTCCCATCCAACATCATGGTGAAGTACTTGGCCATTGCAGCATCACTGACTTCCAGTAATTCCATGGCCATCTCATAGCTTTCAATCCATTCCCCGGGCTGTAAGTCGGCCGTGTAATTAGGCACCTTTCGAGGCCCCTTGAAATCCATGGGCAAACGCTCATTATGCAGAGCCGGCACCAGACAAGGGACACCTCCAGTCATAGTGGTCACACCTGCCACAATAGAAGTCGTCGGATAAACTGGAAAAGGATGGTAAGCTGCCCGTTGAGCCGCCTACTCAGCCGCCTGCTGAGCCGCCCGCTCAACCTCTTGACGTATCCTATCCTGATCAACTAAGTTAGGAGCTCCATTACGCGCCGAGTCATGCCCGCACGGCTGGTCACGGCACCTGGCGTTGCTTGAAACGGTTGCTGAATCCATGTGCCTGCTATAGCTCGGGCTCCAGCTTGGGCGAGGGGTCGAATGAATCCCTTCTCAACTATAAGAATATGCCTCCTGCTGTGCTAAAGCCATCTGAACAAGTTCTCTGACCCTTCGTGTTTCAACCGCCATCGGTGAGTCGCCATCCACCCGGAGAGCCGCCAATCGTGCCGCCACGATGATCATGTTCTTCAAAGGGTTAGAATAATGACCCGGTGGTATTGGTACATAATGAGGTGGAGTAGTATTCAGACGAGGAGGTTCCATCACCCGTGGCTGAACCGGCGTCCTAGCCCCGGGCGTTGCAAACCAGTTTACCTCTGGCGGGTTACTGGGGCCTGCACCGGGTGTGCGGAAGAGGTTTCTAGGATCGTAAACCGGAGGCAGACGGGATTGAGCCTTCTGGTGCCTTCTCCTCATGACCTCATTTGATGCGTTCAGACCCCTCGTGAGCTGGAGAGCCTCTGTTTGAATCTGCTGGGCTCGAGAATTCAGAGCCGCCCGCTCTACGGCCATCCTGACATCCTCTGCTGCCATGTTTTACTTGGCTTGTGCTACCACCTCGCATAACCGTGCCACTTCTGCATCATGTTGAGCCTGATCTGCCGGATTAACCACGGCGGTTAACTGGGTTGTCATCCTATCCATGAGATCCATCATCTCCTTTGCCAGCACGCTCGCAGGGCCTCCTGCTCTGGTTGCCGCTGACCCGGAGATTATCACTGCCGCAGTCGTAGAGTTTTGAACGGGTTGCGTGCCAGCCATGAAGATCCCAACTCTGCTCGGCAGCTCAAAGGGGTCCAGAATACTGCTGCCATCGGAACAGCCCCCAAGCCCGCCATCTTGCAGTTGATACAACGAATCCGTCTCATCCATGGACGACTCACCATCATAGTAGATGACCGTCTCACCACCAGACACAGATCCTTCAGAAAATTCCCCTCCGTCGATGCATCCCATGAAGGCACGCTTCACGGTGAGCTGATCCCGGGTGGGTCTCGCACGCTGAGCCGTCTCGACGACGTCGGTGCAAATGTCAGGCTCAGGGCCTGGCTCACCGGTCTTGCCGATGAAGACATGGATTCGGCCGAAGGGGACCCGATACCCGTACTCAATTGAGCCAGCATCGGGGCCCCAGCCTGCGTTGTCGATGTAGAGCTTGCCGCAACGACTCTTGGTCATCCGGCCCACAGTGTATCTGTCGGTGTCAAAACCGGCGGATCTTGGGTAGGGGGTCCCGAACTGTGTGTCTAGGCGGATGGTAATAGGAGACATGGGACACGATGTTTTTACCCAGGTTCGGGCCCTCTTGTTGGAGGTAAAACCCTATTCCTGCTTGATTAATATTGATGATATGGGTAGTACAAGAGTTGATCTACCACGAGATCTGAGAGGCTAAACCCTAGAAGCTAGCCTATGGTATGATTGTTGTTCGTCCTACGGACTAAAACCCTCTGGTTTATATAGACACCAGAAAGGGATAGGGTTACACAGAGTCGGTTACAGTGGGAGGAGATCTACATATCCGTATCGCCAAGCTTGCCTTCCACGCCAAGGAAAGTCCCATCCGGACACGGGACGAAGTCTTCAATCTTGTATCTTCATAGTCCGGGAGTCCGGCCAAAGGTCATAGTCCGGCCATCCGGACACCCCCTAATCCAGGACTCCCTCAGTAGACCCTGAACCAGGCTTCAATGACAACGAGTCCGGCGCGCAAATTGTCTTCGGCATTGCAAGGCGGGTTCCTCCTCCGAATACTTCATAGAAGATGTTGAACACAAGGATAGTGTCCGGCTCTGCAAAATAAGTTCCACGTACCACCGTAGAGAGAATAATATTTGTACAAATCTAATCTGCTAACGTACTCCGTAGCGTGACATCATGCCACAGCCAAGTCTTTATTCGAATCGTTTTACTGTCCCACCTCACCATGTTTAGCGAGGCGGTTTCCTTGGCACGTCTTGTCAAACCAGAGATCATGTCCCCTTATTCCGGGATTCTCATCAATACGGGCGTGGGTAACCCAACCGTGCCATTAATCACGACGCTTGGGAGATAAGCGAGTTTTACTAGGCTGGTGGGGGCACATAGTTTCGGCCGCCCATATAAGGGGATAAGGATCCACCCTTTCCATCTACGCCTTCTTCCTCCTTTGCTTATCCATCACCGCGCACTCGAGCTCCAGCGCCCAAGTCCGCGCTTCCCACCTCAACCT
Source organism: Triticum aestivum (assembly GCF_018294505.1). Taxonomy (NCBI): domain Eukaryota; kingdom Viridiplantae; phylum Streptophyta; class Magnoliopsida; order Poales; family Poaceae; genus Triticum; species Triticum aestivum. The sequence goes on from NC_057810.1 coordinate 497,291,500, forward strand.
TCTCCAATCATGTCCAGAGCGGGAGGCAGGTGGATGGCTTCCTCCGTCATGGAGGGACAAATCAAAAAGTTGAGGAAACCGGATACTTGTCCAATGACATCACGCACCGGCTCCTAGATGAGGGGAAGCTCATCCCCACCCCCAGGCCCCATGAGACGGTGGTGTTTCCCCCCCATTTCCTCCATGGACTGGGCTTCCCACTCCACCCATTTGTTGGCGGCTCATGTTCTACTACGGCCTGGATTTCCACGATCTGGCCCCGAACTTCATCCTCAACATCTCGGCGTTTATCGTCATGTGCGAGGTCTTTCTCCACATCAAGCCACACTTTGGCCTATGGCTGAAGACCTTCAATGTTAAGCCGAAGGTTGTGGGCGGCCAGCAGGCGGAGTGCGAAGGCGCCATGGTGGGCAAGATGCCCAACATCACATGGCTCGAGGGCTCCTTTGTGGAGACCATCAAGGGGTGGCAAATGGGGTGGTTCTACATCACCGAGCCGCGCGACCCTGAATGGGCGGCAATTTGGCATCCCCATAAGGCTCACCTCTTGGAAAGAGACGGTCCTGTCGTGGGGTGATTTGGCAGAGGTGACCGGACTCCAAACCTGCGTCCAAAACCTGATGGAAAAGAAGGTTAAACTTGTCAACGTAGTCCAAGTCATGCTCTTCTGCTGGATCCTCCCGTGTCAACGACGGGCTTTCAACTTGTGAGAGTTTGACCCGACCCAACACCAGACTTTGTCCAGGCTCTTTGACACAACGCACGAAGACGCCTGGAAGGTTCTATTCAAGGGCTCTGAGGTTTCCCCTCCAATTACCGAGGATCGCGGATTCTGTGTGAAGCACCAAGCCAGTGCGGTAAGCTTGTTTTACCCTATAAAGGGTATTTGTTTTTTCATAGTTTGACTCTATGAAGGATCTAAGCTCCCGCTCCTTTGACAGGACTGGAAGAGGACGTCCGGACATATTGACTGTCCGGCTCCTTTGCCCGAAGGCCCAGCAGACGCCCTCTTGGCAAAGCTACTGGTTCCGGCACCTCACGTGGTGCCGGAGAAGAAGGCCAACAAGAAGGTCATGGGAACTCGAAGGAGCTCCCGGCGCCTGGTGGTGTCGGACTCATCGCCTGACGACCCCAAAGCGCACTGCTCATCCGAAGACGAGGAGGAGGAAGAAGAAGCCTCTCCCCCTCCAGCGAGGGGGAGGAAAGAAAAGAAAGGCCGCCCCAACTAGGGAGGCCGGAGGGTCAAAGAAGGGGAAGACCCTTCTTCCCGACTACACCTCTGACGCCGAAGATGGCGGAGAGGAGTGGCCATCCAGGGCAAGCCCCTGGCAAAATCGTAAGTATCTGGATACCAGAATAACTCATGGCGCTCCTTTATTGCACAGTACCTTCTGATGCCGAATATAATCATGCAGTCCGCCCAAGGCTCAGCTCGACGATTCGTCGAGCGGCTCCCTGGATTCGTCAGATGTGAACTGTGCTTCACTCCTGACTGCTACCTCCCCTCGCCCTACGGATGATGCCGAGGTGGAGTTCCAAAAGGGGCTAAACCAGGAGGAGGTGCTCCTGGAGGCGCCGCAAGGCGACCTCCCAGACTCCAGGCCCAAAGGGGATAAAACCCCAGAGGGATCTAAGTCCGGCCCAAGGCCGGACACCGCACCGAAACCTTCAGTGGTTCCGGAGTCCGGCAGGCGGCCCCCTCGCAAGAAGGGCAAGCCTATGACGTCGGGGGCCTCTATCCAACCGGAGGCACCGGAAAATTTGCTGGAGCTGCTTAACAGCGCCTCCATCAACGAGGAGCACCGCACTGTTATGAGTGCGGTGATCCACAAAGTTCAGTCCGCCAAGAGCGGGCTGACAGAAGCCTGTGCCAGCCTTCTAACAGGCTTTGAGGTATGTATTGAAAACATGTAAAAATGTTACCACATGGACAGTAGCCCTTGATGCTCAGTTTGGTGTTCGGAAAGAAAAGCCGGACTAAGGATCTAAAAAGATATACGCAGGAGTCTAACATAAATATGTCAATATGGGAATGCAGGCTGCGCTGCTGACCTCTGCCGCACTGACTACGGAGGTCGATGCATTGAAGCAGAGCCTCGAGCGGTCCGAGAACGAGCTCGGCGGTGCCAAGAAGCAGCTCGATGACAAGGAAGGTAGGTAGTACCTTATGTAAGTATATATAAAAATACTTGGTTGCAAATAGTAACAGGACCAACGTGAATGTTACAGGGGCCACAACCGAGGTGGCGACCCTGAAGGAAGCGCTGTACAAGGCCAAAGACAATGCGGCCGTGGAGCGCACCAAGCGAGAGAAACAAGAGGCGCAGGTGGAGGAGGTGCGGCAAGAGCTCAATGCTCTTGTGACAAAACAGAAGAGTTTAGAGCTTGACTCCAAGACCCGAGAGTCCAAGCTTGCCTCGGCACTTGAAAGCACCAAATCTGCCAAGGCCAAAGCCCAAAAAGCCCTCCAGGAAATTGAGGCGATGAAGAAGATAGCGGCGGGTAAGGCATTCTTTATGCAAAGCAAGCATGTGAAGGTGAATTACTTGTTACTTACCCGAATCCGGAGCTCTCCAGGAGCATTCACAGATCTGCGCCGCAGTGTGTCCGACGCCGCCGCGTTCTACCGAGATGAAGAAGGGAGCTCGATAGAGAAGGTGTTCTGGTCCCAGTATGCTGAGGCCGGACACCCGGTGCCCCTGAGCAACTAGCTGAAGCAGCTGGTCGAACTCCATAAGGCAGCCGAACAGGCCATGAAGGGCCTTATAGGCCGGCTGTGGCCTGGGGAGGCCATGCCTAGGAGCTACTTTGGGCTGGTGAGGCGGCTGGTGGATGCCTGTCCATGGCTTGAAGTCATCAAGTGCTCCGTATGCATCGAAGGCGCCCATAGGGCCCTTGCCCGTGCTAAAGTGCACTGGGGCAAGCTGGATGCTGAGAAGCTGGTGACAGAAGGGCCACCGGAGGGGAAGGAGCATCGCAAGCCCGAGATGTATTATGAGGGCATCCTGAAGGGTGCCCGCCTTGTGGCTAACGAATGTTCCAATGATTTAATTTTTGAGTAAACTCGCTCGTGTTTATCCTATGCGCTGAAAACTTGTTCATATGCGCTAAGCAACACTGTTTGAATTTAAAATATTACCTTCTGTGCGGCCGTTTATTAAATCTGAGAGATGCATGTCGTCGGCTTCTACCCCCATGCCACAAGTGCTAGGGTGTACGGGATAAATCTGAGCGCTCTTGTTCCCATTCTTGGGTCTGTCGAGGGAGGCGCTCAACACAACAAACAAGGCAATCGGACTTATAATGCTTTATCACTCTCACTTAGCCATAGAATTCTATAATTTTAAATTTCAGCAAAGCCCCTAGTATTCGGAAGACCGAGTTCGGGGCGCTATCCACGCCTAGGCCGGACAAAGCCAGCTCCTCGCTCTAAGCAGCATAAGTCTTTAGGGACTCGAAAAATCTCTCGAACAGCGACCGGCTCTCGCCCTATCATGACGGTCAGTTTTAGCTTTCTCTACTGACGTGTTAACCCAGCTCAACTGGGACACAATTGCAGTAGTTCTCCCAGCGCCACCTTAGCCGATATAGCGGAACGTAAGGTACCAAAACATGGGAGCTGGGCAAACCCAACTATTGACCCAAGACATGATTCGGAGCCGATGCATATAATGCTATAAGTTCGGAGTGCCGCACTCATGAGAGTGTTCGGTCTTCTCACACCGTATTCTGGGGTACTTAAGCCCCAGGTGTATTGGCCGTACCAAAGTGTACGGTTGCATAATGTAATAACTAAACATATTTAAAAAATGAATGCAATAATAGACAAGAGTTATGTATTGTTTATTAAAGGGCTGCTATAAAATCAGAACGATACAAATAGTGTGATATGAAAGAGATGGGATTATTTGACATGTCCCCCTCTAGGGGCAAGCTGCGAGACTTTAAGTAAGACAGGTATTTAGCTCGTTATAGAGACCACCTGGACATTCGACGTGGCATGTTGTCTGCCTGGCTGTTGCATCATGTGTTCGGCGATTATATTGCTAGAGAAGCCTTCTGAATAGTGGACTCCTGAAAGTAAAGTAAAAAAAGGAATGACAAAATCAGGAGCCCCTAGTGCGGCTGAGCCGCATTCTGGGCGTGCCGTGGTTGTGCCCCTAGTGCGGCTGAGCCACATTCTGTGCGTGCCGTGGTTGTGCCCCTCCCCTTTGCCCATGGTATTTCCAGAGCGTAATTATGTACGCGTGGTAATGGTTTCGCAGTCTCGCAAGGGCTGGGGTTGGGGCCACACTGCTATGCTTGCTCGGAACGTGCCAGACGGTCTTGTTGTAGGTTACTTCAGGCACGCTTGACGGTGTCCGGATGTTTAACAGCCGGACTGGAGAATTGCCTTAAGAGGCTACTTTGTACTTCCGCCGCGAGGGCCGCCGTGTGCTCCTCTGTTCGGAGAGAGCGTTCGGTGTTTCCATTAACCGTAATGACTCCTCGAGGGCCTGACATCTTGAGCTTGAGGTATGCATAGTGCGGCACCGCATTGAACTTTGCAAATGCGGTTCGCCCGACCAGGGCGTGATAGCCACTGCGGAACGGGGCTATATCGAAGATTAACTCCTCACTTCGGAAATTATCCGGGGATCCGAAGACCACTTCGAGTGTAACTGAGCCTGTACAGCTGGCTTCTACACCTGGTATGACGCCTTTAAAGGTCGTCTTTGTGGGTTTAATCCTTGAGGGATCTATGCCCATTTTTTGCATTGTATCCTGATAAAGCAGGTTCAGGCTGCTACCGCCGTCCATGAGGACTCTAGTGAGGTTAAATCCGTCAATGATTGGGTCTAGAACCAATGAGGCGAATCCGCCGTGACGAATGCTAGTGGGGTGGTCCCTTCGATCAAAAGTGATCGGGCAGGAGGAACAGGGGTTGAACTTTGGGGCGACTGGCTCCAACGCATATATGTCCCTGAGTGCATGCTTCCGCTCCCTTTTGGGGATGTTGGCTGCGTATATCATGTTTACCGTTCGCACTTGTGGGGGAAACCCTTCTGTCCTCTGTTGTTCGGCGGCCGGGGCTCCTACTCGTCATCTCTATGCAGCCCCTTGTCTTTGTTTTCGGCACTTAACTTGCCTGCCTGCTTGAACACTCAACAATCCCTGTTGGTGTGATTGGCTGGTTGTTCGGGGGTGCCGTGTATCTGGCACGAGCGATCGAGTATCCGGTCTAAACTGGAAGGGCCCGGAGTATTTCTTTTGAATGGCTTTTTCCGCTGACCGGGTTTAGAGCCTCTGAATCCAGCATTAACCGTCGTATCCTTAGTATTGTCGCCGTTAATGCGGCGCTTGTGCTTGTTGCGACGCGACCTGCCATTGTTGTCCTTGGTGTCTGAATTACCAGGGCTCTTGGTCATGTTATTACTACGAGCTAGCCAGCTGTCTTCTCCCGCGCAAAAGTGGGTCATGAGTGTTGTGAGGGCTGCCATGGATTTCGGCTTTTCCTGTCCCAGGTGCTGGGCAAGTGATTCATCACGGATGTTATGTTTGAAGGCTACAAGGGCCTCTGCGTCCGGACAGTCAACTATTTGATTTTTCTTGGTTAGGAACCGTGTCCAGAATTGTCTGGCCGATTGTTCTGGCTGCTGGATTATGTGGCTTAGGTCATCGGCGTCTCGTGGTCGCACATAGGTGCCCTGGAAATTGTCGAGGAATGCGGATTCCAGGTCCTCCCAGCAACCAATTGACTCTGCTGGCAAGCTGTTGAGCCAATGCCGAGCTGGTCCTTTAAGCTTGAGTGGGAGGTATTTGATAGCGTGTAGATCATCACCGCGGGCCATGTGGATATGAAGGAGATAACCTCGATCCATACCGCAGGATCTGTTGTGCCATCGTATGATTCGATGTTTATGGGTTTAAACCCCTCGAGGATTTGATGATCCATTACTTCATCTGTGAAGCATAGTGGGTGTGCGGTGCCTCTGTACTGGGCTATATCGCGACGTAGCTCATATGAGCCTTGCTTGCCGTGTTCGGCCTGGCCGTATTTGCCATATCCGGCGTGATGGTTATCATCACGTGTCGTGGGGCGCCCACGCGATCCGTAGATCGATCTTGTTTGCCTTGCCTTGTCCTCCAATATGTCTCGCAGGTCTGGCGCGTTTCCCCGTGCCTTGGTACTTTTTGAGCGGCGCCGGGGTGCGGCTTGAGTTGATGGACGAGAGGCCTCTCTGTCGCGGCCACGGGGTGGCCGGTCGGCCGCATCATACGCTGGTGATGTAGGTTTAGTTGATTCCTCCTCTAATTGGGGTAGCAGTCTGCGCTTTGGGTATCTCTTGGAGGGGCGTTCGAGTTTGTACTCTTCGGCAGCGAGGACTTCAGTCCATCTGTCGGCTAGCAAGTCTTGGTCAGCTCTAAGTTGCTGCTGTTTTTTCTTGAGGCTGCTTGCTGTGGCCATAAGCCTGCGTTTGAAACGCTCTTGTTCGACGGGATACTCAGGCACGACAAATTCGTCGTCGTCGAGGCTTGCTTCGTCTTCGGAGGGAGGCATGTAATTATCGTCCTCGACCTCTCTGTCTGCCGCTCTCTTATGAGGGCTGGCTTCTCCATCCTCCTGCGCTGAATCATGCTGGAGGGGGTTGTCTTCAGCACTGTCCGGGGTGTTATTGTCTCTGGTGCCGGAATCACCGTTTTTGCTTTGGCGGGATTTAGAGTAGCGCCGCTGACGCCGGCGCTTAGGCCGTTTCTTGGAGGGGTCATCCTCCGTTGTTCCATCGCCATCCCCTTCTTTTGGGGTGTCCACCATGTATATGTCATATGACGAGGTGGATTTCTAGTGCCCTATAGCCGCTGGTTCTTGGTCGTCTCCTTCATCGGCGTCCATACCGTCGATGTCTTCGGAGTCGAAGTCGAGCATGTCGGTTAGATCATCGCTAGTGGCTACAAAGTGGGTGGTGGGTGGGCTTCGAATTTCTTCTTCGTCCGCATCCCAAACTTGCTGACCATAGTCCGGCCAAGGCTCTCCTGATAAAGAGAGAGACTTTAGTGAATTGAGGATGTCGCCAAAGGGCGAGTGCTGAAAGATGTCCACGGTGGTGAAATCCATGATCGGAGCCCAGTTGGGTTTGATCGGAAGGGGTGTGGAAGATTCGGGGTCCGGAAAGGAGTCCGGCACCTTGGAGTCACAAGCTTCGCAAAGGACAAGACTGGTTTTCGGCTCGATCACCATAGATATTGCAGCCCCCGAGGCGGTGTCCAGCCACCCGTCCTCGATCGGCGCAGTCGGCTCCGACCTAAGGGTCAGAGCGGACACCTGAGCGGCCTTCTGGGCACTGTCCGGCGGCAGATCTAGATCATGCCCATTGTGACAGTGCGATGCGCTCGGCTGTGGCTCAAATCCGTCGAAGATCAAGTCTCCGCGGATGTCAGCCATGTAGTTCAAACTTCCAAATCTGACCTGATGGCCAGGAGCATAGCTTTCGATCTACTCCAGATGGCCAAGCGAATTGGCCCGCAGTGCAAAGCCGCCGAATACGAAGATCTGTCCGGGGAGAAAAGTCTCACCTTGGACCGCATCGTTGTTGATGATCGAAGGAGCCATCGGGCCTAAAGGTGAAGACACAGAGGAACTCTCAATGAAAGCACCAATGTCGGTGTCAAAACCGGCGGATCTCGGGTAGGGGGTCCCGAACTGTGCGTCTAGGTGGATGGTAACAGGAGACGAGGGACACGATGGTTTTACCCAGGTCCGGGCCCTCTCGATGGAGGTAAAACCCCACTCCTGCTTGATTAATATTGGTTATATGGGTAGTACAAGAGTTGATCTACCACGAGATCTGAGAGGCTAAACCCTAGAAGCTAGCCTATGGTATGATTGTTGTTCGTCCTACGGACTAAAACCCTCTGGTTTATATAGACACCGGAGAAGGCTAGGGTTACATAGAGTCGGTTACAATGGGAGGAGATCTACATATCTGTATCGCCAAGCTTGCCTTCCACGCCAAGGAAAGTCCCATCCGGACGCGGGACGAAGTTTTCAATCTTGTATCTTCATAGTCCGGGAGTCCGGCCAAAGGTCATAGACCGGCCATCCGGACACCCCCTAATCCAGGACTCCCTCAGTATCCATTGAGCCCTTCGAAGCTACCCTTCAAGAACTCAAATTCACCATGCGCTGGCCCCATGGTGGGCGCCAATTGTCGTGGAATTGTCACGGTAGATGTCCTAGTGAAATGACTTAGTTGTGGAGGCATCGCAACTAGGAAGTTTAAAGGGGTTAAAACGGGACAAAGGACACGGGAGTTTATACTAGTTTGGCCCCTTGTCGTGAAGGTAATGGCTTAATCCAGTTTGAGGTGGGATTGCTTATGTCCCGATTACCAGGGAGCGAATTCGCTTGACCTAGTTCTCGATCTGATCTTACTTGTCCTGAACCGCCACCGGGTCATCCCTTTATATACAGAGGTCGACGCCCAGCGGCCCACAGAGTCTCAGTCGGCTCATAAACAGTGTTCGGCTTGGTCTCTGTCTATTCCTGCCTTACAATTCAAGTTATATAGATACATCGGTTTATCTCTACGGGACTTAAGTCGCCTTTGGGCTTTGGGCCCTTAACTGAACCGCCATCTTCAAGCATCGTCTTGGGCTTCATGAATCGCCATAGGTATAACCCGGCCCCTCCTCGGCGGGTCATTCCTAATAGTTATATCCCCAACAATTAGTAAACACCAAGGCATGCTCGGAAACTAGGCAGTCTGGTCATAGTTGCTTAAACAGACAAGTTGTATTCGGGGAGTTATGTTATATTACATTTGATCGTAAGAAACATCTTCTAGAAAGAATAGTTCCGTTAAGGGTTCCTTTCACTGGGCCAACATGCGTTTTTGCGCATGCATAAGCTGTGATGCGAGAAATCATAGTACATTATAATTTGGGGGCGTATATTGCAATGAGGGCAGTTTGTCTCTTGTCCGCCGACCAATTATTCCCTTAAGAACGCTAACTTTCAGCTTCACCCGTCTAAGGTACACGTCTGAATAACCCAGCTGTAACAATCGCTGAGTTGCTCGCATTATGCCCTAGCCGAACAAGCGAGAATGTAGGGTATAAGCACAGGAGCAAGGCAACACAGCTTGGCAAAAGCTTAAGTCATAAAGGTGCATATAATGGCGAAGGCAAGACACATATGAGTAGACAACGCATATATACGGTGAGCTTGACGCTCCAAAATAAGCCCCCATGTATCATGGGGTATGTACATTTAATGATGTATATCCCTTGAGTGTGCGATTTATCAGCACACTGGTAGAAGTCATACCAAAAAACGAAAAAAGAGAGAAAAAAGGGGTGAGAGGGAGAAAAGAAAAGACGAAAAAAGGTTAGGCGTAGAATCTTTGGAGCCGAGCAGCGTTCCATGGGTTTCGTTCCAAACGATTATCAGAAGCATTGCGAAGGCGATAGGCTGCTTCGGTGAGAACTTCATCTACGATGAAGGGACCCTCCCATTTGGGCTTGAGTTTTTCCTTTTTCTTCTCTGGTAGGCGTAGGACGAGTTCACCGACATTATAAGTCTTTGCACATACTTCCCTGCTTTGATATCGTCAAGCTTGTTGTTGGTAAAATGCGGAACGGGCCTTCGTGACGTCGCGTTCCTCCAACAAGCAGTCTAGACCGTCCTGCCGATCGAGCTTGGCCTCTCTCTCTTCATACATGCACACTCGAGCTCAGTCATGAATAATATCACAAGGCAATACTACCTCAGCACCGTACACCATGAAAAAAGGTGTATATCCGTTTGTGCGATTGGGCGTGGTACGCAGCCCCCAGAGTACATAATCGAGTTCTTCAACCCAGTGCTTGTCTGATACTCCCAGAGACCGCACTAGTCTGGGTTTGATGTCGCTCATTATCAAGCCGTTAGCCCGTTCGACCTGACCATTTGTCTGAGGGTGATATACACAGGCGTAATCGAGCTTGATTTCCAAATTAGCGCACCAGGTTTTCACCTCATCGGCCGTAAAGTTAGAGTCATTGTGAGTAATAGTACTGTGCGGGACACCATAATGGTGTACCACACCGGATATGAAGTCTTTAACCGGTCTGGCTTCGGCCGTTTTGACTGATTTGGCTTCTATCCACTTAGTGAACTTGTCGACAATGACTAGTGAATATTTCTTTTTATGGCTTCCCCCTTTAAGGGGTCTGACCATGTCTAGCCCCTAGACCGCAAAAGGCCAAGCAATGGGGATTGTTCGTAAGGTTGTGGGCGGCATATGTGTAACGCCCCGTCCCGATCCGCAACCCGCTCCACGATTCGACCTGGTCCGCGATTCGACCAGCTCCGCGCCCAATCTGCTCCGCGAGGTTGATTTTTTGACTTAATTCCCTGAAATCATCTTATCATGTGTGCATCTTTGCCATGCCATAACTTCATGCATATAGCTCCATTTTGCGTGTATGATATGTCAAAATGTTCATCTTAGAGTGCTCTTCATGATGGAGTAGTTTGCATTCATGTTCTTGTTCATCTTGATGCCTTAATATTCATTGCAAACCTGCTATGTGATATAAACTGCTGGAATCTGCTGATTGTTAACATCATGTATGCATCTTGTGAGTGGTGTAACTTTGTCCCTGTTGATCCTATGATGATGATCTTGATATGCACATGTTTTGATCTTTATGATATTCATGTTGTTTTCGGTTGCATTCATGTTAGGGTGCATCTTGACAAATTAATCCCTGTTGCAAAAGTGCATGTTGCTGTTAACTGCTGAAAACTGTTGTAACTTCTCTAATTGTCTTTTTTATATCTTTTTGGGTGATTTTCTTTTGAGCACCATGTCTACATGTTTTAAGAGCATAATTATGCCATCTTTGTAGAGCGGCAATCCATGTATTTTTATATGCCTTTATTGAGTACATCAAGCTTGTGAAATGGGCTACTTGTTGTTAATGTTCTGTCAATGCTGAATCTGTCATATCATGTTGCCATGTTTTCTTGATGCTACCAATTTATCCATGCATAATCTGGAGATGCTTATTTGACATGTTTTATTGTGCATGTTATGCTTTATAATTCCGTGCCATTTGATGCCTCATATATGTCCTATAGCAAATGTTTTCATTGCCATGAACATGCCTAAATGTTGTTCCAGATTTCTGTTAACTTCATGATGCCTTGCTGTGAGCTTGTTATTGTTTGATCCATGCTTATTCTGGAGATGCTCCAATTACATGTTTTGAAGTATATTATGAGTGCTTTACCCAAATGCCAAGTTTGATTATTTTGGATATCATATGACCTTTTTTCCATGCTTGCAAACCTTCTATCATAATGTTGCGGTTTTACACTTGCTGAAACTGTTTCAACATTCAATCTTGTCTTGTTGGTTCCAACTTATCCATGAGCCATAGTCATGTGATGCCATAATGTTATTTGCTTTTTGTTATGTGTAATTTGATGTCATGCCCTTGGTTTCTATTATTACTTGTTGTAGCTTGTCTCTTTCTTGCCCTCAAGTTGCCATCATATTAACTCTGCTCATGCATATGCTCCTGTGTTATAAAGTTTCTTTTTGCATTGATCATATTGGTTTAATCTTAATGCCTATGAACGTCAACATTAATGATATGTGAAGTATAATATCTGTACATGAAGTGCATGTCAAGTTTATGCTCATATGGTTCCTATAGCATGTTGTTTTTGCTGATTGCAAAGTGCCTACTTGCTGTTTTGGTCAGATTGTTGTTATATCTTGTTTGGAGTGTTTGTGTTGCACCGGTGCTCCGTTTTGAGCATGCTCTATATGAAACTTGCTTGATTTGGCATGTAGTTTCATCTTATCATGTTGCATCCATGTTTTGAGAGTGTTTGCTTGATGTTTGAATGTATTTTGCATCAATGCCATGTTTAACTTCCTTTGCTCATATCTTCTACGCCGTAGCTCTAAATTGAATGAACTTTATATGTAAGTTGACTAGTATTTCGTGTAGATCATGATGGTACATCTGAACTTGTAGTTTAACTACTTGAACATAAGGTTTATTCAGATCTGGACCAATTTCCAAATTTGCATATGAGGACTTACCGGATTTGTTATATGTTGTATCCGACCTCATTTAAAATTTGCTTTGATGTGTTGTTCTTGTATGCATCATCTCTTGCCATGAGTATTATCATATAGCCTTTGTCATGCATCATGCTTGGTTGTGCATCATGTCATGTTTATGTGTGCTGTGTTTACCTTATTATTTGCTTCTTTCCGGTTGTGCTTCTTATCGATAGTTCCCATTTCGTTGCGATCGTGAGGATTCGTTCAACTACGCTTGGTTCGTCTTCACCCGTTCGTCTTCTTCATAGACTCGTTCTTCTTCCTTGCGGGATTTTGGGCAAAATGACCATTACCCTGGATCTCACTACTATCATTGCTATGCTAGTTGCCTCGTTCTATCACTATGTTGCGCTTCCTACCACTTGTTTATCAAGCCACACAGATTGCCATGTCAGCCTCTAACCTTTTTCACCCTTCCTAGAAAAACGTTGTTTGGCTATTTTACCACTTTTGCTCAGCCCCTCTTATAGCATTGTTAATTGTAGGTGAAGTTCAAGATTGCTCCATGTTGGAACATGGTCATGGTGGGATATCACAATATCTCTTATTTAAGTAATGCATCTATATACTTGGTAAAGGGTGGAAGGCTCGGCCTTATGCCTAGTGTTCTGTTCCACTCTTGCCGCCTTAGTTCCCGTCATACCGGTGTTATGTTCCTTGATTTTGCATTCCTTACGCGGCTGGGTTTATGGGAACCCCTTGACAGTTTGGTTTGAATAAAACTCCTCCAGCAAGGCCCAACCTTGGTTTTACATTTGCCTAACAACCTACTAACTTTCCCTTGGGAGTTATAAACCCGAGGGTCATCTTTATTTAACCCCCCTGTTGGGGATATAACTATTAGGTATGACCCGCCCAGGAGGGGCCGGGTTATACCTATGGCAATTCATGAAGCCCAAGACAACGTTGGAAGATGGCGGTTCAGTTAAGGGCCCAAGGCCCAAAGGTGACTCAAGGCCCGTAGAGATAAACTGCCATATGTACTTAACTTGTATTGTAAGGCAGGAATAGTTAGAGACCAAGCCGGACACTGTTTATGAGCCGGACGGGACTCTGAGAGCTGCTGGGCGTCGACCTCTGTATGTAAAGGGACGACCTGGCGGCGGTTCAGGACAAGTAACATCATATCGAGAACTAGGTCAAGCAGATTCGCTCCCTGGTAATCGAGACATAAGAAATCCCACCTCAAACTAGATTAAACCATTACCTTCACCGCAAGGGGACAAACCAGTATAAACTCCTGTGTCCTTTGTCCCGTTTTAACCCCTTTAAGCTTCCTAGTTGCGATGGCTCCACGACGAAGTCCTTTCACTAGGACATCTGTCGTGACAATTCCACGACACCCCCTGGGCCAGTGCTTCTCTAAGTGTAGGTCCAAACCTAGTTGCGAGGGCTGGTTTTACTCGTAGATTGTCTCATCTGGTGTGCCATGAGAACAAGATATGTGCAGCTCCTGTCGGGATTTGTCGGCACAGTCGGGTGGTATTGCTGGTCTTGTTTTACCATTGCCGAAATATCTTGTAACCGGGATTCCGAGACTGATTGGGTCTTCCGGGGAGAAGGAATATCCTTCGTTGGTCGTGAGAGCTTATAATGGGCTATGTTGGTAGATCCCTGCAGGGTATAAACTTTCGAGAGTCGTGCCCGCGGTTATTTGGCAGATGGGAATTTTTTATTATCCGGTTGTAGAGAACTTGACACTTTACATAATTAAAACGCATCAACCACGTGTGTAGCCGTGATGGTCTCTTCTCGGCAGAGTCCGGGAAGAGAACACAGTTTGGGTTATGGTTGAATGTAAGTAGTTCAGGATCACTTCTTGATCATTACTAGTTTGCGACCGTTTGCGTAGCTTCTCATCTTACTCTTGTATGATGTTGTTAGCCACCATATCATGCTTAGTCGCTGCTGCATCCTCACCACTATCCATTCCTTACCCATTAAGCTTTGCTAGTCTTGATACCCGTTGAAATGGGATTGCTGAGTCCTCGTGGATCAAAGATTACTACAACAACATTTGCAGGTACAGGTAATGCGATGATCAGGATGCGAGAGCGATGTTTACTTGTTTTGGAGTTGTTCTTCTGCTCCTTCTTCAATCAGGGGATAGGTTCCTGGTCGGCAGCCTGGGCTAGTAGGGTCGAGGTCGTTTGAGTTTCTGTTTGAGTTTCATCCGTAGGCGGATGTTGCCCTTATGTATGATGTTGTTGTATTCATGTGGCATTGTATGCCTTTTGTATGTATCCCCAACTATTATGTAATAGTCTGATGTAATGATATCCACCTTGCAAAAGCGTCTCCAATATGCGCTTCTATCCTTGGTGAGACCTTTGAGTTCCTTTAGGATAGGGTCGCATATTGGGCGTGACAAGTTGGTATCAGAGCCTCGACCGACCATAGGAGCCCCCTTGATTGTTCATAGTTTGGCCGTGGTCGAGTCTAGAAGAAAATTGTTTTCGTAGTCTAGTTATATCAGAGAGTAGGAATTCTTTTTACTCCTCAACCCCTTTGTCGCTCTGGTGAAGGATCACGCGTTTACTTTTTCGTTCGTTGGTTCTCAGCTCATTTCATCCGGTGGATTTATCATCAAGTTGACTCGAGCCTCTTCATCTTTGCCAAGTTCAATCCTCAGTTGTTTTCTTTTTCTGACCCGCCCACCCTTTTCTTCTCAGAGCCGGAGTCCCTAATCGAGTATCCATCCTACTCGTGCAAAGTCTTTGCATTCTTTTCTTAGTTATTTCAACCGGTTTTTTCTCTTCAAGTTATTCGTTGATTTAACCTTCCAAGTTTCCTTTGTTTTTCCCGCCGTCCCACCCCTTTTTCTTCCTGGAGTTTGCGTCTCTATTCGAGCATCAATTTCATTCATGTGGAGCCTCTTCAGTCTTTCCTCAATCATTTCAACCGGTGAATTCTTGTCAAGTTCATCATTGATTTGTCTTGTTTTCTTTCCGGTGGATTCAATTCAAGTGTTTCGGTGTTGATCATATTCTTTCCCTTGGATCAGTGTTTTCCCGTCTCGTTCACCTCTCGCCAGTTTATCCTCCCGGAGTGCTCAAGACATCTCAGGAGATTCGTCTGTGTTCGAATTAATTCGAGGTTGTCACCTCATTCAAATATTTCAACTATTCCGGTGCATCATCTATTTGTTCAGCAATCCTTTTCAACGGTGTTTTCTTTTTAGCGGGCCCTAACCCACAGGTCTTTTTCCAGGATCTTACCTGACTCTTCTAATTATTCCGGAGACATTCCTAATTCTTTACGGAGTTTGACGTAAGAATGAATTTCATCAGTCAAATGTCTTTCCAAGATCGATTTCAAATCATTTCATTGTTGGATAAACCTCTTCAATGCCATTCTCTTGGAGTATCTAAACAATTTTGGTGTTGTTTCTCGTTGTCATTTGAAGATCAAAGAAGAGTTTTTCCTCTAAATTTTGTCTGCTCTCCCGAAGATTCGTGGTTCTAGCTTCATGTTATCCTCTCGAATTATTCCATTTGTCAGATATTCCTTTCTTACCCATCTGGAGTATGTCAGGAGTTGTTCTCCGTTTCTTTTCACTGGAGGTCATCATTCCAGAAGAATTCTTCGTCCTCACATTCCAGCTGTCGTTCTGCAACCATCCTGACGCATTGTTCAAGTGTTCTTTAATCAGCTCGTGATCTCTTTGTTCTTTTGCTTCTAAATCCCCTCAAGCTTATTAGTTCTTCTAATTATTCCTGGTGATTCTTTCTCTTTCATCAGTCATTTTCTAATTCTTACGGTGGTTCCTTCAGATTCCTTTTCCTTTGATATCCTATTAATTCATTCGTTCTTTCAAATCCTACCGGTGGTCCGCTGAAGACCTTCCTCAAGGTTGCGCCTTATACTCCTCAATCCTTTTTTAAGGGGAATAAGTTACATGCCAAATTCGGTTGCCATCAATTTAATTTGGTGAGGATAAGCATAAGGTAATTCTTATTCTTATTTCATCGCATCAATTAATCCCTTCCTTCGGAGTTTGTTCTTGATGAATAAATTCTAGTTCCAAGTGTTTTCATCTTTTCTTTTCCGGAGTTCAAAATTCCTCGGCCATTTCGTTGGAAGCTCCATCTAAATCACCGCAAGGCTTGAATCTTATTCTTTTCATCCTTCTATTCTATCTCCTCATCCTTTGTCACCAGAGTTCTTCATGGTGGTTCTTCATGATTTAATTCATTCTTCAAGAGTTCATCAAGATTTTGTTAGAGGAGTTCAAGTATCTTTTCTTCTTGCATCTCTAAGTGCAATTAATTCTCCATATTCTTTCAAATTGGAGTCTTGAATTTCTTCATTCTTCTCTGATATTCAAGAATTTGGTTGTGGAATAATTTCTCCTAATGTTTTGAGATGTTTTTGATAAGTCTGTATCAAGATTATTCTTTTGTTGTTGATATTCTCAACAACTCCGTTCAACCCTTCCTGCTAAGGATGTTTTGGAATTCATTCGTGGTGGAAGTTGGTCTTCTCTTATCCCTTCTTTTCATTCCATTCTTCCAATTCTTCCGGAGGCTTTGTGTTGTGGCTCTCATCAAGTGTCATCCCATTGGGGGAAGTTCATGTCTCAATTCCTTCCATTTTCAGCCGGATTGCTGCCCAAATTCTATCATTCTTATTCCTTTTCTATCTTGTTCCAACCGGAGAGGTTTCAGAGTCTATCTTGTTTCTTGGGCCTTTCATTCTTGTCATATTCGCGTTCCTTTTTTCTACCCGAGTTCTCTCGACTTTGTTCATCTTCTCTCTTGTACTCTTGCTTCACCTCTTCCTCTTTCTCTTCCATGTCGTTCCTAAGATCTCGGGACGAGATCTCTTGTTAGTGAAGGAGAGTTGTAACGCCCTAGCCCGATCCGCAAGCCGCTCTGCAACCCGACCCGCTCCGCGAGGTTGATTTTTTAACCAAGTCCCTGAAATCATCTTATCATGTGTGCATATTTGCCATGCCATAACTTCATGCATATAGCTCCATTGTGCGTGTATGATATGTTAAGATGTTCATCTCAGAGTGCTCTTCATGATGGAGTAGTTTGCGTTCATGGTCCTATTCATCTTGATGCCTTAATCTTCATTGCAAAACTGCTATGTGATATAAAATGTTGGAATCTGCTGATTTTTAACATCATGTATGCATCTTGTGAGTGGTCTAACTTTGTCCCTGTTGATCCTATGATGATGATCTTGATATGCATATGTTCTGCTCTTGTTGCTCTTCACGTTGGTTTCTGTTGCATTCATGTTAGGATGCATCTTTACATATTAATCCCTGTTGCAAAGTGCATGTTGTTGTTAACTGCTGAAAACTGCTATAACTTGTCTATTTGTCTTTTTTATATCTTTTTGGGTTATTTTCTTTTGAGCACCATGTGTACATGTTTTAAGAGCTTAATTATGCCATATTTGCAGAGGTGCAATCCATGTATTTTTATATGTCCTGTAGTGATTGCATCAAGCTTGTGAAGTGGGCTACTTGTTAATGTTCTGTCAATGTTGATCTGTCATATTATGTTGCCATGTTTTCTTGATGCTACCAACTTATCCATGCTAAATGTGGAGATGCTGATTTGACACACTTTGTTTTCCATGTTATGCTTTAGCATTCCATGTCATTTGATACCTCATATATATATCCTATAGCATATGTTTTCAATGCCATGAACATGCCTAAATGTTGTTCTAGATTTCTGTTAACTTCATGATGCCTTGTTGTGAGCTTTTATTGTCTGGTCCATGGCTATTCTGGAGATCTCCAATTATATGTTTTGCAGTATATTACGAGTGCTTTTCCTAGATGCCAAGTTTGATAATTTTTGATATCATATGACCTTTGTTCCATGCTTGCAAACCTGCTATCATAATGTTGCTATTTTACACTTGCTGAAACTATTTCAACATTCAATCTTGTCTTGTTGGTTCCCACTAATCCATGAGCCATAGGCATGTACTGCCCTGATGTTATTTCCTCTTTGTTATGTGTAATTTGATGCCATGACCTTTTTTGCTATGTTTACTTGTTGTAGCTTGTCTCTTTCTTGCCCTCAAGTTGTCGTCATATTAACTCTGCACATGCATATGCTGCTGTGTTATAAAGCTGCTTTCTGCATTGATCATATTGTTTTAATCTTGATGCCTATGAACCTGAACCTTAATGATATTTTGAGATCTATACATGAAGTGCATGTCAAGTTTCTACTCATATGGTTCTTGTAGCATGTTGTTTTGATGATTGCAAAGTCCCTACTTGCTATTTTGGTCAGATTGTTGTTATATCTTGTTTGGCGTGTTTTTGTTGCACCGTTGCTCCATTTTGAGCATGCTCTATATGAAACTTGCTTGATTTGGCATGTAGTTTCATCTTATCATATTGCATCCATGTTTTGAGATTGTTTTCTTGATATTTGAATGTATTTTGCATCAATGCCATGTTTAACTTGTTTTGCTCATATCTTCTAGGCCGTAGCTCCGAATTGAATGAACTTTATATGTAAGTTGACTAGCATTTCGTGTAGATCATCATGGTGCATCTTAACTTGTTGTTTAACTACTTGAACATAAGATTTATTCAGATCTGGACCAATTTCGTAATTCGCATATGAGGACTTACCAGATTTGTTATATGTTGTATCCGGCCTCATTTAAACTTGATTTGATGTGTTGTTCTTGTATGCATCATCTCTTGCCATGAGTAGCATGATATAACATTTGTCATACATCATGCTTGATTGTGCATCCTGTCATGTTTATGTGTGGTGTGTTTACCTTATTGTTTGCTTCTTTCCGGTTGTACTTCTTCTCGATAGTTCCTGTTTCGTTGTGATCATGAGGATTCGTTCAACTACGCTTGGTTCATCTTCCCCCGTTCGTCTTCTTCATGGACTCATTCTTCTTCCTTGCGGGATTTCAGGAAAGATGACCGTTACCCTGGATGTCACTACTATCATTGTTATGCTAGTTTCTTCGTTCTATCGCTATGTCGCGCTTCCTACCACTTGTTTATCAAGCCTCCCAAATTGCCATGTCAGCCTCTAACCTTTTTCACCCTTCCTAGAAAACCGTTGTTTGGCTATGTTACCGCTTTTGCTCAGCCCCGCTTATAGCATTGTTAGTTGCAGGTAAAGTTGAAGATTGCTCCATGCTGGAACATGATTTTGTTGGGATATCACAATATCTCTTATTTAATTAATGCATCTATATACTTGTTAAAGGGTGGAAGGCTCGGCCTTATGCCTAGTGTTTTGTGCCACTCTTGCC
The DNA here is from genome assembly GCF_018294505.1 of Triticum aestivum. NCBI lineage: Eukaryota > Viridiplantae > Streptophyta > Magnoliopsida > Poales > Poaceae > Triticum > Triticum aestivum. The sequence continues at coordinate 497,310,864 of NC_057810.1, forward strand.
GCCTTAGTTTCCGTCATACCGTTGTTATGTTCCTTGATTTTGCGTTCCTTACATGGCTGGGTTTATGGGCACCCCTTGACATTTAACTTTGAATAAAACTCCTCCAGCAAGGCCCAACCTTGGTTTTACATTTGCCTAACAACCTACTACCTTTCCCTTGGGAGATATAAACCCGAGGGTCATCTTTATTTAATCCCCCCCCCTGGGCCAGTGCTTCTCTAAGTGTTGGTCCGAACCGAGCAGCCTGCGGGGCCACATCAGGGAAACTCGAGGGCTGGTTTTACTCGTAGCTTGTCTCATCCGGTGTGCCCTGAGAACGAGATATTTTCAGCTCCTATCGGGATTTGTCAGCAAAATCGAGTGGTCTTGCTGGTCTTGTTTTACCATTGCCGAAATGTCTTGTAACTCGGATTCCGAGACTGGTCCGGTCATCCTAGGAGAAGGAATATCCTTTGTTGGTCGTGATAGCTTATAATGGGCTAAGTTGGGACACCCCTGCAGGGTATAAACTTTCGAGAGCCGTGCCCGCAGTTATGTGGCAGATGGGAATTTGTTAATATCCGGTTGTAGAGAACTTGACACTTGACTTAATTAAAATGCATCAACCGCGTGTGTAGACGTGATGGTCTCTTCTCGGCGGAGTCCGGGGAGTGAACTCGGTTTGGGTTATGGTTAAATGTAAGTAGTTCAGGATCACTTCTTGATCATTACTAATTTGCGACCGTTTGCGTAGCTTCATCTTACTCTTGTATTCGTAAGTTAGCCACCATATCATGCTTAGTCGCCGCTGCATCCTCACCACTATCCATTCCTTACCCATTAAGCTTTGCTAGTGTTGATACCCATGGTGATGGGATTGCTGAGTCCTCGTGGCTCAGAGATTACTACAACAAAAGTTGCACGTATAGGTAATGTGATGATCACGACGCGAGAGCGATGTTTACTTGTTTTGGAGTTGTTCTTCTTCTCCTTCTTCGATCAGGGGATAGGTTCCTGGTCGGCATCCTGGGCTAGCAGGGTGGATGTCGTTTGAGTTTCTGTTTGAGTTTCATCCGTAGGCGGATGTTGCCCTTATGTATGATGTTGTTGTATTCATGTGGCATTGTATGCCTTTTGTATGTATCCCCAACTATTATGTAATGGTACGATGTAATGATATCCACCTTGCAAAAGCGTCTCCAATATGCGCTTCTATCCTTGGTGGGACATTCGAGTTCCTTTAAGATAGGGTTGCATATTGGGCGTTATAATATGGCTTTGATTAGCAAAAAGTTGACATCCAACATAGCGTTGTACAAGGTCATGTGCATCTGCTCGGGCCGTGGGCCAAAAGAAACCCGTACGGAAGGCCTTACTTACAAGGGCCCGAGCTGCGGCATGATGGCCATCAAGACCGGCGTGTATTTCAGCCAAGAGTTGTCGTCCTTCTTCTTCGGAGATACACCTTTGGAGTACTCCGGTGGTACTTTTATTTTACAGTTCCCCCTCATGGACTTTGTAGGCCTTCGAGCGTCGAACAATACGACGAGCCTCTGTCTGATCATCAGGGAGCTCATTCCTAGTAAGGTAGGCGAGGAAAGGTTCAGTCAACTCGGCATTTACAGCCATGATTTCATGGGCCGATGCTGTTATCTCGGTGCTCGAACTCCCAACGATATCAGAGCTGTGTTCGGAATTTGGAGGTATGATTGGCTCTGGAACTGTGTTGCCGCTATCATCCTACCATACTACGGATGGCTTGAAGAGCCTCTCCAGGAAGGTGTTAGGTGGGACGGGTCATGTTTAGCGCCCATGCGGGCAAGTATGTTCGCAGCTTGATTATTCTCTTGAGCCACATGATGAAACTCGAGCCCTTCAAACCAAGCTGAAATTTTGAGTATGGCGTTACGATAAGCCGGCATCTTCGAATATTTTGTGTCAAAGTCTCCATTTATCTCAGATATTGTGAGGTTTGAATCTCCATGCACTTTGAGGCGTCGTATGCCCATGGAGACAATAATCCATAGACCGTGCAGTAGGGCCTCGTATTCGGCTGCATTGTTAGAGTCTGTATACAGTATTTGGAGCAAGTAACGGATTGTGTCTCATGTGGGGGATGTCAAGATGACACGAGCCCCCAATCCGGCTAACATTTTAGAGCCGTCGAAGTGCATCACCCAGTTGGAATATGTGTCGTATTCTTTAGGGAGTTTCGCCTCTCTCTATTCGGCGACGAAGTCAGCCAACACTTGAGATTTGATAGCTCGGCATGGCTTGTAAGTTATTTCAAATGGTAAGAGCTCGATGGCCCATTTGGCAATCTTGCCGATGGTGTCCCGATTGTTTATAATATCGTTAAGTGGTAATTCGGAAGCCACCATGATGGAGCACTCTTGAAAGTAGTGTCGCAGCTTGCGGGATACCATAAAGACCGCATATGCTGTCTTTTGAGAATGCGGGTATCGGGATTTGCATGGTGTATCGACCGTTGATACATAATATAGTGGTTTTTGAAGTGGGAATTTATGTCCCTCCTCATCTCGTTCGATGACGAGCACCGCACTCACCACCTGGTGAGTTGCAGATATGTAGAGAAGCATCGGTTCACCAATGTTTGGTGCGGCCAGGATTGAGTTACTCGCTAATGGAGCCTTTATTTCTTCCAACCTGGCTGTGGTAGCATCCGTCCAAAGAAAGTCGTTAGTGCAGCGTAGCAAGCGATATAATGGCAGCGCCTTTTCCCCTAGTCTGGAGATAAAACGGCTTAAAGCTGCCACACACCCAGCTAATTTTTGGACCCGCTTGAGGTCTGTTGGTGTTGCCAACTGTGACAAGGCTCGGATTTTAGCGGGGTTTGCTTCGATTCCTCTATTGGAGACGATGAACCCAAGTAGTTTTCCGGCTGGAACGCCGAAAATCCATTTTTCCAGATTGAGCCGTATGTCATATGCTCGGAGGTTGTCGAATGTAAGGCGTAAGTCCTCCACCAATGAATCAACATGTTTGGTTTTAACGACTACGTCATCTACATATGCCTGCACAATTTTTCCAATCTGTTTCTCCAGGCGTGTTTGAATCATGCGTTGGTAGGTTGCTCCGGCGTTCTTGAGCCCGAAAGAAATAGTGTTGAAGAAGAAGGGCCCATACGGAGTGATGAATGCCATTGTGGCTTGGTCGGTGTCGGGGGGGATGAACCCCGGGCAGGCAACGGAACCCAAATCCTCTTCAAAAACAACAGGGCTGACACCGCCCCTCAAACCGGCATGCGCTTGGCCGGGTCTCTCGACCCGGCCAAACCCCGCAACCCGGCCAGACTCTTCGACCCGGCAAGACGCGTCGACTCGACCTCAACAACTAGCGCAAGACAGCCGAACCCGGCGCCACTAAAGCTTCCTCAACAAGCCAGCTCCACCCGTGGCGTGCTCCTCAATCCAGCCACGGGTCAGCTCCCGTCCCATCCAGGCCGTACGATGGGACGAGTCTTCAATCAACGATGACCGAGGAAACAGTGCCCCGCCCATGCCTCTGGTCAGCCGAAGCGTGGCAATAGTGCCCCTCACCTACCCGCTGACCAGGGCCGGCGTGGCTATAGTGCTCCCGCCCTCACCACTGACGACAGCAAGCGGCAACCTCACGGAGAGCCACTGTACACGACTCGACTCGGCCACGCCCTGACGATCGACAAGACGGTGCACAGTCCCCCCTAGGCACGTGGGGCCCGCACCTAGGGGAACCCGGCGAACCACAAGCCCTCAGCAGGACCCAGCCCGGGTCCCCGGACACCGACAATCTAGACCCACCGACTTGTAACATTACCATTGTAACCCTGGGGGGTTGATCTATAAAACCCCCCAGGAGCCCACGCTCATAGAGGCAGGTACCAAGAGAAAGGCAAGTAAGCACAGGACTAGCCACCGAAACAGCAACACCAGAGGGAAGGAGCAGCCCAAGCCTTGGACAGCTTCCTTCCTCCCCCATACAGCTCTAGGAGCAACATTGTACTATCAAACATCCAGCTACACTCGGCAGGACTAGGGGTGTTATCTCTTCGGAGAGCCCCGAACCTGGGTATGTCCGACGTCCCGCGCCCGCTCATGCCAACCTCGCCTCTGGAGCCCACCAGCGCCCTCGAGCCTCCTCCTCTCTTTAGCCATCCCTTGGCATCTGCTGTGTGCCCACCACGATAGTCGGATTCTTTCATCTTAATTTGATGATATCCGGAATATGCATCAAGGAAGCACAAGGAATCGTGCCCTGCGGTTGTGTTAATAATCTAGTCGATTCGAGGTAGTGGGAAGGGATCCTTAGGGAAAGCCTTCTTATGGTCTTTGAAATCGACACACAGGCGCCAGGATTTATCCTTCTTAGGTACCCTGACTAGGTTTGCTAGCCAGTTCGGATGTTTGATCTCTCTAATAAACCCGGCTTCGAGTAGGTTGGATAGCTCCTCCCCCATAGCCTGTCGTTTGGGTTCGGAGAATCAGCGCAAAGTTTGCTTGACTGGTTTGTATCCTTTGAGTATATTGATACTATGCTCGGCCAGTCTTCGTGGGATACCTGGCATATCCGAAGGGTGCCAAGCAAAAATGTCCCAGTTCTCACGCAAGAATGCTCGTAATGCGACGTCCACCATCGGATCGAGTTGTGCCCCGATGGAAGCTGTTTTCTTGGGGTCTGTCGGGTGGACCTAAAATTGAACTATTTCATCTTATGGCTTGAACGAAGTAGATTTCGGTCTCTTATCGAGGATTACATCGCCCCTATCGACTGTAGAGCGTAGAGTGGTCAAATCCTCGGTCGCGAGGGCCTCGGATAATGCCTCAATGGCCAGAGAGTGTTACGTCCAGATCACTGGTGCAAGTGATAATCCCATTGGGCCCGGGCATTTTGAGCTTCATATACCCATAATGGGGTACGGCTTGGAAGCGCGTGAATGCGTCTCGCCCCAGCAACCCGCTGTTGAATGGTGCCACATGGAAGAGTAACTCTTCGGACCTATAGTTCTCCGGCGTGCCTAATACCACATCAAGTTTGATTTTTCCCAAGCATCTGGCTTCTCGACTGGGGATAATACCGCAAAAGGCTGTGTTACTTTGCTCAATGCGACTCCTACCCATTTACATTTTATTGAACGTGTTCTCGTAAATGAGGTTCAGTCTGCTACCGCCGTCCATGAGCACTTTAGTGAGACGAAAGCCGTCTATGATTGGGTTTTGGACCAAAGCGGCTGGTGCCCGGACTGTGCGGGCTCTAGGTTCATCATCGGCGTTGAAAGTGATCGCCGTGTCGTTCCAAGGATTTACTGCTGCCATGTGGCAGACTTCGGTGAGCTCGAAGAGCGCTCTCTTTCACCGATTATTCGAAGAAAGTTCTCCAAGACCATGAATACTTCGGGATCATTTTCCTCTGAAGAATAGTTATATGGAGTGTTGTTAGTGAGGAGACCCTCACCGCTCTTGGCCACCTGCCGGAGTATCCAACATGCTCGAAGGCTATGCGTTGGTTCGATGTCCGGCGTCATGTGAACTTTTCAGGGTTTGTCAAGCCATTCCTTGAGGACAGTTTTATGCCCCGTAACGGGTTTAATTTTATTGTCCATGGGATGATGATTGGGTGCTCCATGGGGGTACATCCTCTTTGCCTGTTCGAGGGATGTCCTAAAGGCATGCGGTTCCCAGCGGGCTTTCTGGGTTTTCCAGGCGCTTTGCATTGCACAGTACTTCTATACTATGTGTGCCAAATCGATAAAGTGCAGTACGCAACGGAGATTGAGGGCATTAAGGATTCCCTCATCTGTGCAATTGTTGCAAAATACCAACATCGCGTCATCGTCACAGCAATCCTTGATCTTGTTTTTAACAAGCAGGAATCTAGCCCAAAAGTGGTGGACTGTTTCCTGAGGCTGCTGCCGCACATACATTAAGTCGCATATGTCCGGAGGACCGGAGTTGCTTGTGGAATATTGCTTGTGGTGGGTGGGCGGGTTCGAATCCGAACCCTGGCCCCCTGAGAAGTCCAGATTCTGAAGAATTTCCGAGGTTACAGGCCTGGGCTCCGGAACATCCGGTGTGTTTTTAGGCTCAACGCCCAATTCCGTGTTCGGAGGACAAGAAGTGTTTTCCAGAAGACGGGAGTCCGGTTCTCTGGGTTCAGAAACCCGAACATACTTTGTTCTCAACATAGGAGAAGAGTCATTGTCGGCTTGTTCCTCCACAATTGCCACGAGATGGATGATTGGCGGAGACCTGATTTCTCTCTGATCGGGTTTAAGCCCAATCCGATCAAAGTCAGTTGCGATCCCTAGGGCAGCGATGTGATCCATCGGTTCGTTTAAGGCCGAAACATCTGCCGGATCCATCTTGTCGGAGTATTTAGGGCCGACGCGGGGGCGATTTTTGGGGATGAGTTGGGCTGCTTGTGGCTTAATGGCCGGGCGAGCGCCCATGATGAAGCTGTCGAGCCGGAGGGTTTGCCCTAAAGCTAGGGCTTCTCCGGAAGTGATGATGTCCTTGATGACAAGGCGAGCCATCAATCCTTCTGCCGACGGCACAGAGGAACTCTCAATGGAAGCACCAATGTCGGTGTCAAAACCGGCAGATCTCGGGTAGGGGGTCCCAAACTGTGAGTCTAAGGATCGAAGGTAACAAGGAGGCAGGGGACACAATGTTTACCCAGGTTCGGGCCATCTTAATGGAGGTATAACCCTACTTCCTGTTTGATTGACTTTGATCATTATAGGGGTTACAAGGGTTGATCTACCTCGAGATCGTAATGGCTAAACCCTAGATGTCTAGCCTGTATGATTGTGATTGCCCTTAAGGACTAAACCCTCCGGTTTATATAGGCACCGGAGGGGACTAGGGGTGTACAAAGTCGGTTTATAGAGGAAGGAAATTACATATCCAGATGCCAAGCTTGCCGTCCACGCAAAGGAGAGTCCCATCCGGACACGGGAGAAGGCCTTCGGTTATGTATCTTCACGGTCCGTCAGTCCGGCCCATGTCACATAGCCCGGCTCTTAGAGGACCCCGTAATCCAGGACCCCCTCAGCTTCTCCCATTACTTAATTCTTTGCCTGATCATCCTCTCAACAAAAATGAAATACTTAATATCTTTTATAATGGACTAACGGATGCTTCCAAAGACCACCTGGATAGTTGTGTTGGTTGTGTTTTCAGGGAAAGAACTGTTGAGTAAGCTGAATTTCTATTAAATAATATATTGAGCAATGATAATGATTGGACACTTCATGAACCAACTCCTAAGCCAACTCCGAAGAAAAGGGCTATTCCATTTCTCAGTCCTGAAGATAAGCAAGAGGCAAAGAAATGCATGAAAGAAAAAGGTATTAAAGCTGAAGATGTTAAGAATTTACCACCTATTGAAGAAATACATGGTCTTGATAACCCGACACAGGTAAATTCTCTCTATAGATTTGATGAAGGTGATATCCCTCGTTATAAGTCTGCTAGCCAATGCTTGGATGAGTTCGATAATTTTATTGTTAAACAAGAAAACTTCAATGCTTATGTTGGTAGACAATTGAAATGTAATGCTTATATGGTTGAACACTTGAGTGATTATATGTCTAGAGTTAAAGGTGACCTTAAGCTTATTAGCTTACTAGTAAACATGCATCCATGTTTACCACTCAAGTAGAACAAGTACTTAAAGCACAAGATGATTTGCTCAATGAATTAAATAATAAGAAAAATGATAATGATGTTAGAGTTATGACTAGGGGTGGTAGAATGACTCAGGAACCTTTGTATCCCGAGGGACATCCTAAGAGAGTTGAGCAAGATTCTCAGAGAACTAATATTGATGCACCTAGTCCTTCTATGAAAAAGAAAAAGAAAAATGATTGGACTTTGCATGCTTCTAGTGAACCTACTGTTATAGACACACCTGAGAACCCCAATGATATTTCTGTTTCTGATGCTGAAACACAATTTGGTAATGAACATGAACCTAGTGATAATGTTAATGATGATGTTCATGTTGATGCTCAACCAAGTAATAACAATGATGTAGAAATTGAACCTATTGTTGATCTTGATAACCCACAATCAAAGAATCAACGTTATGATAAGAGAGACTTCGTTTCTAGGAAGCACTGTCAAGAAAGAGAACCATGGGTTCAGAAACCCATGCCTTTTCCTCCTAAGCCATCCAGGAAAAAGGATGATGAGGATTTTGAGCACTTTACTGAAATGATTAGACCTATCTTTTGTGTATGTGTTTGACTGATATGCTTAAAATGAATCCTTATGCTAAGTATATGAAAGATATTGTTACAAATAAAAGTAAGATACCGGAAGCTGAAATTTCCACCATGCTTGCTAAGTATACTTTTAAGGGTGGAATACCAAAGAAACTTGGAGATCCAGGAGTACCAACTATACCATGCTCCATTAAAAGAAAGGGTTTTTTACATCTGTGCCCCTAGTTCCTTAGCTCTACTCATTCATCCCCGCGCTCTTAACTTTTGCTCAATTTCCCCACTCCCTTGCCAGAAACCCTCATAACTGGGCACAACGGACATTGCCGTCGGGTCAAAGGCTTGATCGTTAAGTCTGACTAGTGGGGCCATGCTGGACTGTGTCATCCGTTCGGCCTGACAAGTGGGGCCGCGTTGGGTGGTGTCACTGTTTGAAGGTTGGGACGTGGTTTCGTTGGGTCATCCCTTTCATTAAACGCCTGCGCACCGCCAGGACAAAAGCCTTCTATGCATGCACCCAACAAAGCCTGCATGCATGCGTCGATCGATCCTTCATGCACCGATGCCACGATCCGACGATGCGCCGACTGAGCCTGCGAGCCTGCATGCGCCGACCGAGCCTGCATGCGCCGATGCGTCCACCACGAGTCATTGACCGAGCAGCTTTCTTGCACGCCAGCCGCCACGGATGCAGTGACGGTCACTACCGCTGGTTCCTCTCTTCTAGCTAGATGGCTACATATTTGTGGCTTGTGTAAAAAAAGAGCCGCTCCCTTGCTTAGTTGTACTCATTCATCCCTACTAACAAAGCTTGCTTGCGTGCACTAGGTGGTTACTAACAAGGGAACCCTACTAACAAGCCGAGCTCTCTAAGAAAATAATCAACAAATATGTAGTCCCAATATAGGGCCAACAAGCCCATAGCACCATCACATATCTCAAACTAGGAAGAATTTAACAATAGAATAGATAGAAAACTTAATAATAGAAATTAAGAAAAGAGCCAACAAGCCCATAGCAACTCCAACATAGTTCAATTACAACTTAACATAACACAGAATAAAAAAAGATAGAGGGTTTAGAACCCTAGCCTCCGCCTTCTCCACCTCACTCCTCCTCTGGGTGCCCTTTTCACTGCTCCTCTGGGGCGTTGTCGATGGGGTACAGAAGAGTGTGCATGCGCGTCGCGGTAGGGAAGATGTTGTTGTACTCCGTGAACCTGTTGTGGGTGGTGAAAGCAATGAACTCAGAGCCACACCAAAACACCCGGCCGAGGAGGTAGAAGGCGTCGAATGTGTTGGTGAAGTGGGCAAGGGGAGAAACCACCACCCGGTTTTGGATGACCTCCTCGATGCGGAACATCGTTGGAGATCCCCTTGCGAGGTGGTGGTAGCCGGACGCGAGGAAGAACTTGGTGAAGTTCCTTGCGGTCCTCAGCCTTGATATCGCCCACACACGTAGTGTGCGATCAACGTACACGCCGGTAGGGTAGAGCCTATCCGGCACGGTGGGTGGGAAGAGGTAGGTTGGTCCGGTGTACTGCATGGCTGAGGGATGTGCAGAAGACAGAGAAGGGGTCGAAGAGCAAGAAGGGAGATGGATGAGGGATGGCAGAGGCAGAGGGTGGCTTAAAGAGCCATAGTGCTACGTGTTATTTGGCCGTGTGAATAGTTTGTGGCCATTTTGCATGATAAAAATAAATTGCACGCATGGCCATTTGGCAGAGGCGGAAGAAAAAGAAGCTAATTGCACGTGTGGGAATCCGTGGTCATATATATTATATGAACAAAAAGAGACAATTTTTGAATAGCTTGTGGCCATTTTGCATGATAGAAATAAATTTGGCCCTTAAAAATTGGTCATTTGCTACAAAGTGTCAATTGATTTCAAACAATGCAACAATACATAGCCAACATGTTCACAAAAAATAGAGCAAATGATGCAAAAATACAGAGCCAACATGTTCACAAAAAATAGAGCAAACGATGCACAAAAAATGACGCAATTCAATGGCCCAACCAGAGCTTGGTTTCCTTTTGGGACTAATAACAACGTTTTTGTCATGGAGTCAGTGGTGGGCGAGCAGCCGAGCACAACCAATAGGATCGCCTCCCGCGGATCGCCCCACGATCCAACAATGTGGAGCCGTCCTTGTGATCCAACGGCGCGGAACCTGCACATAGCCAGCTCACCTATTTCCTTCTAGAAGTCCATATCTCAGGGTTGTCGCTTGGCGTGAGGGTATGATCGGAAGGCTGGCGTTGGGAGCTAGGGTTAGGCAAAACCCCATGGGGTTTAGAGGTGTTTCGATGGCTTTGACTGAGCATAACTAATTTAAAAAATCGAAAAATATGAAACCTTCACCGTTCGTTGTTTTATAAGACAAACTAACGAGATTTTTTTTTACTAAACTTGGTCTATGGTCATTTTCATGAAAAAAACCTAGCTAGCACGATAGAGGTTAAATGAGCAACATTAATTGTAAAAAAATCAAAAATATATAAAACATGCGCACAATTTTGTCTTATGTGACATGTTACCAACCAAACATCATAAACTTGGTCTATGGTCATTTTCATGAGAAAATCTTCACACATATGAGCAATCATGTACATGATTTCATAGAGTTCAAGGAGAGAAGGTGGTGTTAGCTTTTGTTTTTGAAAAAATTAAAAAAATCAAAAAAATCACTAAAGCTTTATTTTAAAGTGAATAAGAAGGATCTGAAGTTAGTTTTCCATTTTGATATTTCAAAACGTGTTTTTAATAGTTTTTATATTAAAGCATATGTTTTCAAAAGAAAATGTAAAAATATGAAGATTAATTCAAAAAATAGTGAGACTTCGAATCTACACTATGGAAAGTGAATATGTATTAATAAAAAACATTTGGCTCATTTAGAGTAGGTTCAAAAAAACTTGATTACAAATGGGTTGTTTACCCTAGCCTGGGAGCTCATTTGGAGCACATTTTCTCAAATTCAAATTTGTTTGACCTCCTCTAAATCACTTCAAATTTTGCACACATGATCTCCTACACAAACATAGATAGTTTGCCAAGGTTTTACTTGTTTTTGCATTTTCATGAATTTGTCATGTCCAAGTTTTCCAAGGTTTACACGATCTCATTTAGAGCATGCATTTGATTTCCTACACAACATGTGTGATCATTGCGGCACCTAAGAACATAGTTCACAACATCTAAACATAACTAACCATAGATTCAGGATAGACAAATATACCACATGCAAATTTAAGGACAGAGAAATATAGATAGCATAACCATATTACTAGCATAACCAAATTCTGTTCAACAAACCATAACCAACGACATTCAGTTCAACAAACCAAAAGTAACCCAACAGTTCAACAAACCAAACTAAAACTAACACAACATCACATCATCGTCACATCACGCCAGAGTCAGGGCCTTCGCGAGGGCAGCATGCTTCCCCTTGATCATGTAGTCCTCCCCGCGAATTGCCACATCCTCAGCATGAGACAGAAGGTGATTGAAGTTGCCATCCCTTGGCTTTGGCTTGGTGGTGCAGTAGGGGCAGTGCCACTTCTTGAACTTGCGGTTGTAGAAGGAACAAACTCCATTGGCCTTGATCTTCTCCACCTCCTTGGCTGTGAAGGATGCGACGTTGCCCTTGTACACATCATCTCCAGAATCATATTGCACACACGAATGAATTGCATTAGATTCATATACACCATATCAAAGGAACTAAATAAACAAGGGATATGCTTACCTCATATTCAGAATTGTCACTAAACGCCCCCTCATACGGGTCGTAGTCGGCCAGCTTCCTCTTCCTCCCCCCCAACCATCATCCTCCTAAATATACAATTACATCCATCACTAGTAGCCAATTGAATTTTAGATATGGACACATGACACATTGATCATAGGGCTAATATACTCCCAATATCAAAAAAGTTTTAGAAGTGGGGTTTTTTATTTCTGTGCCCCTTAGCTCTATGCATTCAAAAACCACATCCATCACTAGTATATCAATGTATTAGATTTGTACACACATTGATCAAAAACCCCAATATGACATTCAAATAACACATTGATCATTGGTCATGCACACACACTGAAGAACAAAGCTAATATATCAAATTTATATACTAATGAATCAAAAACCCCAAGATGGCAAATTTACACACATTGAATAAAAATTATAACTTCTCAATCAATGGATTCCATTTGGGCATATGACATTCAAAACCCCAATTTGAGTATCATTCAAAAACATCTAGCATTAAAAAACCCAATCTGTGAGCACTAAAAACCAATCTAATGAGCATCATAGCATTAAAAAACCGAATCTGTTCACAAGATCTAGCATTTTTTCAATGATTTATCCAAATATAAAAACCCCTATCATTGCAGCACCTAAAATCATAGTTCACAACATAGCATTTTTGCAACAAATTTATCCAACAAACCCTAGTCCAAAACCCCCCGTCCCCCAACCCATACCCTACAGAAAACCCACGCCCATCCGTCAAACCAACTAGTCTAACCATCTGAACTACCGTATGAATCACAATCTAACCAATGCAACTAGGGAGAAATTAGCTCTACAAGCTAAGCAAGTGCAAATAGCTGCTCCTCCATGACAGGCGGCGCAACGGGGGCATCTGGATTGACTGCACCGCTCGATGCCTTCACCTTCTAAAGTGATGAGGCGGAGCCCACCACATCCGCATCGGTTGCAAGTTTCCCCACACCATTGTGGACACAGCCGACATCCGCGGTCGCCATGCTTGGACCCTGCAGCTCCACCACATCTGCGGCCACTGCGCTGGCGTCGCCATGAGCGTCGGCCATCTTATAGATGGAGGCGGTGAAGGTAAGGAAGAGAATGCGGTGGGGGAGAGCGAGAGGTGCAGTGGAGGCAGTGGAGGAGAGCGAGACGGCGCCGGTGGGGGAGAGGAAGACGATGCGGCAGGGAGGGGATTTGGGGGTAAATGGTAGGGCCGATGGAGGTGGTTGCCCTCTTTATATGATGGGACGTTTGGGGCATGTCCATGGACACGTGCTACCCCATGACCACGGTCTCACATGCGCCCACGTATATGTGGCCCCACTCATCAGCTAACGGTCAAAGGCATTGACCCGACGGCAACGTCCGTTATAACCTGTTCTAAGGGTTTTGGGCAAGGGAGTGGGGAAAAGTGAGCAAAAGTTAACATAGTGGGGATGAATGAGTAGAGCTAAGGAACCAGGGGCACAGAAATAAAAATCCCTAAAAGAAACTATGTTAAAACTTCTTTATGTGATCTTGGAGCCGGTGTTAGTGTTATGCCTCTCTCTTTGTATCATAGACTTGATTTGAATAAGTTGAGACCTACTGAAATCTCTTTGCAAATGGTCGATAAATCAGCTGTTATATCTGTTGGTATTTGTGAGAATGTGCCCGGTGTGGTTGCAAACGTCACTATTTGAACGGATTTTGTTATTCTTGATATTCCCGAGGACGACAGTATGTCGATCATCCTTGGTAGACCCTTTTTGAATACTGCAGGGGCTGTTATTGATTGCAACAAAGGCAATATCACTTTACATCTTAATGGTAATGAGCATACGGTACACATTCCGAAGAAACAAGCTCAAGTTCATAGTATCAATTCTATTGGAAAAATTTCAATCATTACTATTGGAGGTTTTGAATTTCCTCTTCCTGCTGTAAAAAAAATGATATTCTTATTGTTGGGGACATGCATATCCCCGTTGAGGTAACCTAGTGTTATTTGAAAATTCTCCGGTTTCGTGTTATTTGGAAGAGGTTTGTTAACAAGACTTAATCAACCTTGTTAGTGGATCCCTATTGATGAGCATGAGGTGGATGAAGTTAGAAAGCACAACTCTTTGTACCCACTCTTTACTTTCTATTATCTAGTTTAAATAAAGAAAAATAACAATACTTTCTGTCTGTTTTCTGAATTACCCATGCAATAAAAAATACCCCAAAAATAAAAGTTCTCCAAATGCCCTGAAAATGAAGTATGATTTTTTGTAGAATATTTAAGAATTTCTGGCACTCAGAACACACAAGGGGGGCACCATTTGGCCATGAGGGCACAGGGTGCGACCACCCCCTAGGGCACGCCCCCTACCTTGTGGGCCCCACGTGGCCCCCCTCCACTTATTCCAGCACCCACACACTTTGTCTTCCTCCAGAAAAAATCCTCCCATAGCTCAAACCCGTGTTCTAGCTTGTTCTGCTGCCATTTTTGATCTCCTTCTCAAAGCTCCATTCACAAAACTACTTTGGGGGATTCTTCTTCGGTATGTGACTCCTCCAATGGTCCAATTAGTTTTTGTTCTAGTGCTTTATTTGTTGCAATTTTTTGCTGCTAAGGTGACCCTGTTCTTGAGCTTGCATGTCAAATTTATAAGGTCCAAAGTAGTTTTAATGCATGATATAGCCTCTAAGCACTTGTGGGAGTAGTTGCTATCAATCTTGTTGAGTTTGGTTCACTTTATTTTTCAGAAATTTTTCAGGAAAAGAAAAATGTTTAGGAAAATGTACCAAGGTGGTTCTTCAAGGAAGCAATAACCAAGGCTCACGATACGTGAGCCGGATGATGAAGCACTGAGGGAAGCTCAAGTGCGGCCTTGTGAATGGCCGTCGGAAGATTTTATGGCCCAAGCAGGCTTCGAGGATGAATTTGACGCGTACGTATGTAATGCTGAGCTTGAGGACTTCGTGTCAGATAAGTGCCGACAGTACTACTACCTCAATGATTCCTTTGTGAGGAGGTTTTAATTTTCATCCACACGCACTCTCACACTGTTTTATTTTATCTCTATGATAAATCATATACCATTGACCTTGAAGATTTTAATACTGCTTGTAAAATCCCGTAGTGGGGCAATGTTAGTGAACCTCGCAAATCTGAATATAAAGACTTTCTTGCTAGTATCACTGTGGAAGGGACTAGAGATATCGCACAACCTACCATAGGGAGCATTCATTTCCCTTCCATACATTATTTTGCTCTCTTTATAGGTAGATGTATTAATGGTAAAGATGAGGTTTTCCACTTGTGCATTACAGATCTTAGTGTCCTCAAGAGTGCGGTATTAGGTGATAAACAATATAACTTGGGGGCCATTGTTGCACGGAGGTTGCATCTTAATGGTAAGTGGAGATTTGTTTGGTGGAATTTATGCAACTAGTGTAGCTAATTATCTTGGTGTACCCATAAATGGAAATGATAGTGACACTACAAAAAAATACACTTCCGTGATGATACGTGTTTGTCACAGTAGGTCGCGTTTTCTGTCATGCATGTACATCCATGACAATTTTATGACAGAATCAAGATAGTCATACCTATGATGTCATAGAAGTGTTCAATGACATTACCAAAATTATCATCACGGAAGTGTCCACTTCCATGACAATAAATCGCGCGTCACATAAGTGCTTTCGTCAAGGGTGACCGACACATGGCATCCACCGTAACGGAACGCCGTTAAGCTATCGGGTCGGGTTTTGGATACGATAGCCCGTTAACAGCCCCAACCAATGGGGATTTTCCACGTGTAAAATCATCATTGGCTGGAGGAAACATGTGTCGGCTCATCGTTGGGACAGATGTCATCCACTCATTAGACAGAAGGCGCCTATGATACGTCGGCACGTGGCACGACCCAACAGAAGCCCATTCCTGTGAAAAGGCTGGCCCGTTTGACTTGGTCAAAAGGTGGAGGGCCGGCCCATGGAAAGCCTGTTAACGGCCTGTTCGCATATAGCCCATTTACAGCCCGCTAACCCAAGGCCAGTTACGCCCTATCCGAATTAGGCCCAGTAGCGTCATCTGGGCCATCCAATATGATTCGAGCCCGTTTTCACTTCTAGCCCATGTATGGCCCATGACGTCTTTCAACCCATATGAGGCGCTTTGTAACTCTTGGCCCATTAATTGCCCGCGGTGAAACTGGCCCATAAGGAACAGTGTATCACTTTACACCCATTAACGGCCCGTGGTGAAACTGGCCCGTAATGAACAATGTATCACTTTATACCCATTAATGGCTCGTTATTCCGTTGGGCCGTTTCCAGCCCAAGTTATCTTTCGGCCTTCTAAGAGCCCATTTATTCTTGGGCTCATTTCCAGCATTTGTTTACTTACGGCCCGTTACTGCCATTTTCTGCTTCTGGGCCAAATTCAGCTCGTGGTTACAGTTGGCCCGTTTGTGGTCCGTTAATATGTTGGGCGTTTACATAGTGTCATCAAATACGTCCTATTAAGGATGGCCCGTTATGGTCTGCCCATGAACGGACGATTCCAACTCTAGCCTGTTTACGGCCATAATGCGGCCTGTTATTGGCCCATGTTTGGCCAATCGATCGTACAACTCGTATGAGGCCCATTGATTATACGGCCCGTAGAAGGCCCATTGTTTCTACGACCCGTAGAAGGCCCATTGTTTCTACGACCCGTAGAAGGCCCACTGTTTCTATGGCCCGTAGGAGGCCCAATGTCACTACAGTAAATATTAGCCCATGGTTATTGCGGCCTAGTTTTAAAAAATAGGTTATTGCAGCCACTAGCAAACCGCGGAAAAAGAACTGCAATGACTACAAGCAAACAAATAAACAAGACAACAAGGAAATAAATAAGCAAGCAACTTACGCTAGGCTATCACGGCTATCAGACATATTACATTCACTGGGCATCAAAGTTCGCCACTAGTGCAAATAAACGCGCCAACAAAAGAATATACAAAACTGAGAGCACTTCATAAGGCACTAGACCTGGCCAGGTCGGCCCCCCCAAACAGCCGAAGAAGCTGAGTAGACCTCAGTTGTGTCAACGATAGATGCATCAACACTAGATTTATGGCATGATGGTGCGCACGGCACTCCTCTGACATCTTCATTGCATCTTTGACTTCAAGTCGGAGCTAAGCTGAAGCAAGCCTTTCCGCTTTAAGTTGAGACTGAAGAAGTCGAACTGATTAAGGCAGCAACTACAAACGGGTTGTCTCACACCTGCTGATGAGTAGTTTCAACTGACTGTCTTCATCAAGACAGGACCTTGGGGTCATCTCGCTATCCTCAAGATGGTTTGGCTCACTATCTTCCCTAAAGTTCTGCCTAGCGTTAGAGATACGACTCTAAAAGAGAAACAAGGAGACACGTAACAGGTTTCACAATTATATAAGCAAATAAATGGATCTGTTCTGCATAAGGAACATGTTCTTACAACTACAATTTGAAACTGGTAGTTGTTGAAAACATCCAATCAGATGTAAACAACAAAGCAAACAGCAATGGAGGAAATGATGCCTATCCAAATCTATACGAGAACAAAGTTTGAAGGCTTGAGAAGGATGAACTTACATTACATGTTAACACGGGCTGGACAAAGCCCTTCTCCATGTTGATGGAAGGATAATTCAATAAATTCCCCAAAGAAAATTCTTTATAAGCGTTGCCATTATTCTAAATTTTGCAAAGAGTATATATAGATCAAATAATATTGGAGGAAATAGAGGATAATGAAGCTCAGGTGCAGACTGATGATACATAATGAAATAGCAATTAATAAAGTATAGCGTTACAAGGCAAAAGGGAGAGAGGTACTGACAAGAGCAATGCAGAGCCCAATATTGTTTTGAGATTGTATGATCCTTTGAGCAAGGAGATTCATTTGAAATTAGTTTTCATACAAGACAGAAGGTAAGGCACAAGCAGAAATTTAGGAGTTCAAATTTTGAATTGATATCATAGACAGTACGTGACGCTGGGCTCCCAGTAGTTCTAATAGGGGTTTGGCCACTGGAGTAGGGATAAAGTGTGGTACAGTTGGGCCTATGTTTTTTGTGGCTGCTGATCTATCTGATTTAACAGGTATCGCTACCTTTTCCAAATACCTAGTTTGTACTCCTTGAGGATCTGCACTCACCCTCTTCCTTTTGGACATCTATTACGAAAGAACAACATTTGACTGGAAAAACATAGAGTGACGACACACGGAATAGGTACAGAAAATGGATAGGTATGGCATATACTCATATATGATGCTTAAACTAAGAAGATGGTGTAACAAAGTAGAAGTAATGCAAGAGGTCAGATGCAAAATATGTGCGACCAATACAACTTTGCAAATTTAGAGCAAGCACCTTGATGGGTGAATAAGATAGGCCATCCTCCACCATGCCAAGTTTGTTAGCCAATGGATCGTTCCGCAATATTCCTCTCGTGCGCCCATTCTCATATTCATTTTGATAATGTTCAATATCCGACATGCATGA
Organism: Triticum aestivum; assembly: GCF_018294505.1. Lineage (NCBI taxonomy): Eukaryota > Viridiplantae > Streptophyta > Magnoliopsida > Poales > Poaceae > Triticum > Triticum aestivum. The sequence continues at coordinate 497,329,348 of NC_057810.1, forward strand.
AAACATAAAAAGAAGTGAGATTTTCTTTGTAATGTAGAAGTGATTCTAATCCAATAGTGCCTCCCTGTAAACCCCTTTGTGCTATCTCTGCAATTCTTTTAAGAGATGCCATGCATGCTGTAATTTGTTGTGTGCATTAATATAATGTGGACTACTACTCAAAATATGAGAGCTCCAGAAGTGATGACACTTCACAGATGACAGCTTCATCATATAGTAAAGAAGAACAAGTCAACCTGACCTGGCAGATTCAAAATATACTAACGGAGAACAACTCGACCTGACCAGTCGACCGCAAGAGAAGAGTATCATCTTAAAGAACAGCAGAAGAGCAAGCAGATTGAAGATATTACAAGTCTTTCAATACAATGTCGGTTGGCCACCCATGATGAACCAGAGCGCACAGAGAAATACTATTCTTTCCGGTCTCTCCATATGTGGCTCACATGCATTTCGAAACTAAAGTAGGAACATTTAGCTAACCAATTAAACATCTCCCAGTTTTACTAATACCAGCAATAATATCAGATATGAATTCGTACAACTAAGCTTGTTTAGCTCGATGGGTGGAGCAGTGCTATTACGACACGAACCATGTAGGCTGATTGTGGTCATCATAAAATGGGGAAACCATAAGCATGATGAGTACAGTGTTGACCGTGGCAGTGGGATGGCAGGTCTGAAGCTGCAAACTGCGCAAAGGGTAGTCAGCAACCGATGTTTGCTTTGAAAGAACAACTAAGATTTGGTATGGACAAGAAAGTACGGTCAACAAGTGACAATGAAATGCAATTATGTTGTCTCTCTATATGTCGCGACATGCATTTGGAAACTCAAGTGGGACCTTTAGCTAACTAATTAAATGTGTCGGTTAACTAATATCAGTATCATATCACAATCATATTTGAACAACTAAGCTTTCTAATTCTGAGTGTTGTGTTGTTTAGCATGAAGGGTGGAGTAATGCTAGTACGACAGAAAGCACCTACGCAGATCATAGTAGAGTAGATAAAAGGGGAAAACCCTAAGCATCAAGAGAAAAATCAGGAAAGTGGAACTAGCTGGACCAGTGGGTGGCGCACATGCTTTTCGAAACGAATATAGGAACATTAGGTGACCAATTAAACGTTCTCTGTTTTAGTGATATGAGCATCATATCAGATTCGTATTTCAACACGTAAGCTTTGGGTTGAGGTCTTGAGGAGCACTGCTAGCACGAAACGAAGCACCTACGATGATGGTAGTGAATATAAAGGGGGGAAACAATAAGCTTTACAATTATAGTGCCCGTGCCATGGCGGATCTGAAGGTGCAAACCGGACAAAGCTACTTCGCAACCAATGTTTGCTTTCAACTAGCCACTACAATTTGGTACGGACAAGAAAAGTATAGTAAACAAATTACGATCTATTTTCCGGGTGAGATCAATAACTTAAGCACATATGGAAGAGTACCACCTCTCTTGCGACACCGTGTAGGCCTATGCTGATACGTTGAGGGTGCTGCGGGTGCGATGGCTGTCAGCGGTGGGGAAGAAGACTTTAGACGGTAGACGGCCGGGTCGGGGGATATATGCTATTTCCGTGGACGAGGTGGTCGTAGGAGCGGCAATGGCAAGGTGGACGACGGCACCAATGAAGCGAGAGGAAACGATGAAAGGATCCTGGTCCAGCGCCGTGGATGAGAGACGTCCATCTCTTGCAGTGGACGATGGGGTAGGGGTAGCGGCTGCGGCAAGGTGGAGGATGGGGTGGCGGACGGAGGAGGCTGGCCGCAGTGCGGAGGTTGTCGTGCCGCCGACAGTGTATGAATGGGTAAATGGAGGGGAGGGGGGGATCTCAAACTTTGGGACGCGTTTCTCTGAAATCTGGGAAAGTTACGAACTTATCCCCCGTTTAAAATTTTGGACATCGCGTCGGTTGGGGATAGGACGGTAATCTCGCATCTCCCAAATATTTGCCGATAACTATTTCAGGCAAGGAGAGGGTGTTTTTCCGCCCACGGTTGGCGCCCATGGTGTATGAACAGGGCTTACAGGTAGGGCGGTTGTGTCACGTCTAAGGAAAGTTACACAGCTGCCCCTATTTAAAATATTAGCCTACATCGATTTCGGACGAGGAGAGTTTGTTTTGCCGCCCACCGTGTATGAATGGGGAAATGGAGGAAGAGACACATGTCTTTTGGACGAGCTTGAATCAAATGTGTTTTGCCGCCCACGTTTGGCGCCCACCGTGTCTGAATGGGCTCAGAGGCCGTTGTGTCACGTCTGATTGAAGTTACTAGTCTACCCCTATCGACAACAGTGTAAATCCGGTCGATAAGGATGTCAAGGGTCAGGGGTAGACAATAATTTCCATCTCACAAACAGTTGCTTCAGGCAGCCCACAAATTATAGTGAGTGTTTAGCCGCTTCGTTCAAAACTTTGGAGAATTAGCATTCACGTTTGCCCTGGGCCCTGGCAAACTAAATTCAAATCCAATTTGTATTCGATTACGAATATCCACAGATAATTCTACGTTTTGTTATTTATTTCTTCAAAACCACAACAAAGATTTATTCCACCTTTATATATGATTATGATTTAGAAATGTCGTGATCTTCGAATTCAGTATGTTGGATACACACTGAGTCAAACAGTTATTTCATCCAATACAATATGCTCACACGAAAAACAGTTCACCTTATGTCAATCATACAAGTACTGAGGATTACCTCACCTAAAAAATTCAGATCATTACAACACATGGACAACATAGGGGGTCTTGCAACATAATCCATTCAGAGACATGATACAACATGCAAGTACAATAATCTAATGACAATTTCAACTGGTATCTAAAGAAGAACCGGGATTACCTTGGGCTTCAGATAGCAGAAACAGCAGGACCTCCTACGTCTTCAAATGCAACATTCTTACTTCCTCCAATTCTTGGGTTGCTTGCATAATGTGTGCTGCTAATTCTGTAATTTCCAGCCTCAAGATAAAGATTACCTCATTCATGGTAGCCACACCATCTCTTTCTGCCTCTAGTAGAGCCTCAAGCATTATAATATATGTGCTCAGACTGCTCTCCGGTGGTGTTGCCTCTGAACTGCTACCATCTGGTAACATGGATGGCGCACTGCTTCCACAAATAGATTCTGGGGTTGTACATTGTGTCCTAGTGTGAACGGCATCCTGAAAGGTTTACGCTGGACATAAGTAAGAGATAGTTATCGTATGATCCAGGCAGTAAGCTTACATGGTAAACGACGGACGAATTATTGTCGAGCATGGCAAACTATATTTAAATGGTTCGAAGCAGCATCAGCCGAAAAGAAATTAAAATGGTAAGATGAAACTAGGGAGGTAAGTGGCCAATAAATGACATCTGCCAGTCCCATCTAGTTAGTTGTTGCTAGCTCCTTAGTTCATTTTCCTCAAAAACAAAAACTCTTTTGAACTATCATACCACTAGTGGACTTTAATCGGGATTAAACGGGACCAAGTTGAAAGGGAGTGTACCACCGCTATATTTAAGTTGCCAAGGCATCTAAGCAGTTGAATTAATCTGAGAAAGCACTTAACAGTGTGGCCTCATACAAACTACGGAGACAGTCTTGTGATGAAGTTGAGAGGAAAGGTTAAGGACTCAAATGAAATAGACATGCATTTCTTTATGATAGTACAGCATGCACTGATGACATGTTGGCCAACTCAGGTATAGCATAACAACAAACAAGCATTCGAATCAAGCAATACAGCAAAGCAGACAACTGAACTATTTGTAATTCGGTAGGATTACAGGTTGAGGGCAAAAGCCAAGAAAGCAGCCCACTCGCATTACATTTCACATGTACTAAAACACACTGGCTTACCATATGTTGATGTGAATCCTCGCTGCTGTTGCAATGTTCTTTGAAGATATCGTCAGCATCCCGTGGTTGCAAATCTAGTTGTTGTAGTTTAGTCTGCACCCTATATTTAGGTAAAATTAATTTTAATCGCATGCACTGGTCCGAATTGATCGTCAATGGTTCATCTAAACTAATGAAAGAAAGGTGTGTGCATACACGACAATATAACTGCTTCCCTCTATTTTTATGCTTGTTCGAGGTGCCAGTCCCAAAAGAACAAATATTTTGCTTGATTGGGTTGGCAGCTCCATAATTAATAGAAGCATCAAATTAGTCATGCAACTTGGGAAGATCAAGAACACACAAACAAGTAATGAACAGAGGCTCGTAGTAGTGATGTAATAGCTAGCATCAGAAAATGTAGGGTAAAACGAACAAAAAGCAGCGGAACCACATGCTAGTTTGCTAATGTGTAATTAAGCATAGAGAACATTAAGCAGTCTGATGGAACCAACAAGTGGCATTAGAACAACACCATTATCGTAAATATAGCATTCAAGAAGTAAAATAGCAGGCAGTGATATCTAGGAAGTACAGTAATACTACTTAGGACAAAACTAAAGCATATTAACTATATGTGCACTGGTATGTAATTTAGCACATGTAACATGTTCACTGCCAGAAGTATGGCCCTACAGGTGCAAGAAGAATAACGTGTCTCATGAAAAACTGAATGATGCCCTGAAGAAATTCAAAGGTGCGGTGCTTATGCTAGGAAAGTGAACATAGGCGTCGGCCGTTGGATAATAGTACCTGATTCTCGGTGGCATATGGTATCGTTGTCATACTTGATAGCTAAGGATCGTCGATGGTGCTCATGTTGCGGTTGAGTTTGGGCCGGCTGTCACCGTCGCTGAAGTGGCTCTGGTGCTACGGTTGCGGCGCCTGTTGACATACAGGAAAGCTCATCTGTGGTAAGTGAACAGTTGCATGATAAAGAGAAAAACCGAAGGAGTACAAAGTTCGACGAGATCCATTACACCTCCACAAATGGAAGTGAAAAGCCTAGTCTCGCTGTATCAAATAACTCAAATGTTCTGCCCCTGCAGTAACCGTCGCTGATAAACAGGCTGCTAGTGTGTGCGTGAGAGGAGTGGCTGAGTAGGCCAGCTACGTGAGAGGAGCGGCTGAATAGAGCACCGAGAGTACCCACTAGGCCACTATGCAGGTGTACTTTCCCTGCATTGATAGTACATCGATGGTTCTAGAGAACAGTAGTACCCTCCACTTCCAACTGTAGCTCCTTGGCCCTGAGATTCAAGAGTTCAAAATTGGTGCACTATAATAGACTAGACTAGAAGTACAGTACATCGCACTACTAGTTGAGAAAAAGTAGTACTAGTACTGCTACAGTACAAGTACGTACTCCTCCGTCACATAATGTAAGACGTTTTTTGACACTAGTTGGCGTGTACAAAAAATGGCAAAAACATACCCAAAATATCTTAATCCACGCCAAAAACTACTACCTAGTGCCAAAAATTTCTTACTAGTGCTATTATTTATAGTATAATGCAATCTCGTAATGTTCCATAATGCTAGTACTAGTAGTAAATAATAGCCTCACCCCTTTGTTGAGGAACGATCTACAGTTGGAAGGGACGAGGCCCTGCGGTTACTACGCTCTTATCTCGTCCTCGCCAGTCCCCCCCCCCCGCCCCGAAGAGAAGGAAGTTCATTGCTGCTCCCATCAATTTGCCAGGCGGTTCTCCTCCTCGTCGGGGCTGGGAGACCTTGGATGACGATCCTATGGAAGAAATCACGCGCCGCTCCGACGTCCTCACCACCGCCAGACTCAGTGCTTCCTGCACCAACTTTTTCAAGGCGCTGCTTAAACAGGCTTGGGAAAAGGCCATGCTTGTTGGTCTTCCATGCGTCCTCGAGGAGAAGGTTCTTCTATGGGACAATCATTCGAACAGTCCACCGCTCCCTGGCCATGGTTGCACATTGACTCTGCTAGAGTTGCTGACGTTGAGAGGTAGTCGGATTTTGTCCGATGAGTAGGTCAGTAATGGAGTTTGATCATGTAGTACTTAGTTATTCCGTTTCCATCCCATAATTTCTTCGCTGCCCACCATCTTATATACAGGTCTGGGTCGGTGCCAACGAAGATTGGCTTGCATACCTCTGGCCGGATACCACCATCATTTTGCACAACATCCACAGTAGTGCGGTCATTCTGGTAGACCCCTTCTCCACCATTGAGATCGGCCTTTCGGACTGGCTGGGCTTGAATGCATATGATGATGCCTACATGAGATTGAATAATATAGCAATTGTGGACCCACAGACAAAGCGCTGCGGCTATGACGATTACTATCTCATCGTGGTGTTCGACATAAGGATTGCCATCAATGCAAGAGGCAGTAACGGCAGAGGCTGGTGCATGTTGGCGGCGGTAGATATGTACCCCTACACGTTCGAAGACGCCGTGCACCATCTAGGCTGCATCTTCACGGTGACAAGCCAGGGGACTTGTTTCATCTGGTTGCCATCCTACGGTACGGGATATTACAAACGGAATGCACAAACCATCATTTGCATCCCTAACGGTACTCCATTATTTTGCAGGGACCAGTCATCCCCCGATCAAAATAAGATCGCTAATCCTAGATGTGCATTTGCATCCGCGATTCGGTCTAACCTAGAACCTTCTAGCAGACTTTGGCATATTGGGATCAACTATCTTAGCAGTCGTTACCCATGGTTCCATTGATGTGCAACATGGTCACAAAATCTACCACGATCGGACCGTCACCATCTACCCATGTATTCGATTTTGTAACCCTCTTGCCTTCTCTTTCATTGTTGTACTAGTAGTATACTTAGTAGTAGTACTAGTAGGAGTACTTTTTACCTTGGATGATGCGTATAGATAGTGTCGGCGTTCTAAGAATGGGGGTCCGTAGACTTGCCTGCCTGCGGCATGCGGCGTGGCTCAAAGGGGGCCCAACACGGCCCATCTTCATCAGCACAAGTTCAAGACCCTCGCAAGGGGACAAGCCTCGCGGGGCGGACGACAAGGAGCTTCCTCAGGCACGGCTTCGTCAGGCTGGCTCACGAGGAGGCGGAGAGTTCAAGGCGGGGTACCTCGCGAGGTGCCCATGACGCAAGCCATGACGACCAAGGGCGCCAGCCGGGCGCCAGCCGGGCGCCAGCCCACGCAGTGTCCTTCTTTCCTCTTTGGTGCAAGGGGAGCAAGCGCAGGTGAGAGCATCAAGCAAAGGAGTCCATTTCGGTGAAACAAGACCTAGACCAGTCCAACGGCAGGATGGAGGTCACCGTGGAGCCCAAGTCGGCGTCACCACCAGAGCCTTTTACAGGCGAGGACCAACTTTAGTCAGGATAAGTGTACTAGATGTTCCCCTTCAAATTGGCCAATTGTTGGCGCCCTTCCCACTAATATTTGGGAAGAGGCCCAGGGCCTTCGCCTATAAATAGGACTAGCCATCCACAGGGTGGGGGAGATCGATCGAACCATTCGGCCGCCACAAAGAGAGAGACCACGAGAGCAGACCCTCGCGAGGCTGTTCTTCCTTGTATTGTTCATCATCAGCCCAAGAGGCAATCCACCACACCACAGTCTGGAGTAGGGTATTAAACAGCAATGGTGGCCTAAACCAGTATAAATCCTGTGTCCCTTGTGTTGTTCTTCTCGTAGTTTAGATCCTAGAGATCCGGCGAGGAATAGGTAGGTAGAAGGCGATTCCGTCGCCCTGTTCTTCTCCGACCGTCGCGACCATGTCTGAAGCACGCCGGGTTCGCGCTGAGCGCCGAGCCGCCCTCGCTTCCCGCGTCGCCCATACGGCTCCCGTCGGCGGGCGCCCTCGTTGTTCCCCGTCGCCTGCCGTCAACGCCGCCACCGGCCCTGCGGGGAACGAGCAGCAAGCATCGTCCCAGCACCCATCCATGAGGCAAGACGGCGGCACCGCTACGCCCTCACTCACCCCCGCTGGTTCTTCATCCTGCGCGCCCCGCGCGGCCATGGAGGCTCGAGCTGCGCTCATCACGGCAAACGAGCTCCCGCGCTACTGCCTAGTCGACGACGTCTACGAAGAGTGGCTCGACCGAGTCGCCGAACTCGTCCGCGCTGCTGGGGGATCCCCCGCGCCATCTTTCTCACTGCACCGCGCCCCGCCATGCGCGGGCAATGAAGCTCCTGGGGTGCCTCAACCGCCCCCCCCTCAAGAAGGCGCCCTGGCTCCAAGGCGCGCGGCCCCTGGGCGGAACCCGCCCCGTCAGGAACTAGCATGGCATGAGCAGAGTTGCCAAGAGGTCCCACGCCCTCGAGAAGCTGCCCGAGCGCTCCCTGCTCCGGTTCGTCCTGACCTAGCTCCTGCTCCAGCACGTCAAGAACCCACGCTGCACCCAGCTGCGGCGCACGGGGACCCGCAAGTCCGAGCCCTTCGTCCTCCAAGACCTCCTATGACCACAGCGGGCTGCCGCACCTTCACCATCGAGCTACGCACCGTTGCGTGGCCCGGCAAGTTCAAGCCAGACCTGCCTCCTCGCTACGACGGCACGGCAGACCCTGTAGAGTTCCTCTAGCTCTACGAGCTGGGCATCGAGGCTGCCAACAGAGACGAGAAGGTCATGACGAACTGGTTTCCCATGGCTCTCAAGGACGGGGCCCGCACCTGGCTTCTGAACCTGGCCCCGGGCACGTCTCCTCCTGGGACAAGATGCGCACCCGCTTCATCGCCAACTTCCAGGGTACTCGTGATCGGCCACCCGCCGTGAGCGACATGCGCCGCATCAAGCAACAACCGGGGGAAACCCTGCAGAAGTACATCCAGCGCTTCAACAACGTGTGCCACAAGATTCCCAAGGTGACCGAGGAGGCCATCATCTCAGCCTTCTCTGACGGCGTGCGTGACGTCAAGATGAAGGAGGAGCTTGTGATGCCTGAAGATCTGTGCACTTCCTTGGAGCTGTTCAACCTGGCGACCAAGTGTGCTAGGGCTGAGGAAGGGCGTCTCTCCCTCCTCGAGTTGCCTGCCGCAGACCCTGAAGAGAAGAAGCCCAAGGCCAAGGACGTGAAGCGCAAGGGGGCTGCCGTACTCGCGGCAGAACCAGACACCAAGCGGGGCAGAGATCAGCCCGAATCCTCCAAGGGCAGTCGGTACTGTGTGTACCACGACCTCCACACCAATAACACCAATGAATGCCAAGAGCTCAGGGCCGTGCGTGAAGGACGGACTGGCCGACGTCCCGACCGCAACGACCGGGGCGACGGCCGAGGAGGAGGAAGGAACGCAAGACGCTGGGAAGACCGCGGCCCATGTCAAGGGTGGCACGACCAACCTCGCGAGGATCGCTGGCAGGACCCGCCTCGCGAGGGAGGCTGGAGGGATCAGCCTCGCGAGGATCGCCTGCAAGGTAACGCAGGCCTCCCTCCGCTACCACCGCAGCCAAGGACAAATGAGGACCGTCATCAGGATGAAGGGGCTGGGGGCTTCCAGGAACCACGTGCGATCGCCTGCATCCTAGGCGGAGCTCAAGCCCCAGCCTCTCAACACATCTTCAAGCAGTTCACTCATGAAGTGAATGCAGTCCTCCCCAAGCTTGAGGCCACGCGCCCCCTCAGGTGGTCGGCGTGCGCCATCATGTTCAGCTCAGTGGATCAGCTCAAGTACGCGGCCACAGCCGGAGTCCTCCCGATGCTTTGTTCCCCAATCATCAGCAACGTGCTAGTCACCAAGACCCTCATCGATGGCGGGGTGGGCCTCAACGTCCTGTCCGTGGAAACATTCAACAATCTCCAAGTACCCTACAGTCAGCTTCAGCCCACCAAGCCTTTCTCTGGAGTCACCGACGGCTCCACGGTCCCGATTGGGCAGGTCCACCTCCCTGTCACCTTCGGGGCACGCGACAACTACCGCATCGAGCTCATCGACTTCGACATTGCCCACATTCGCCTGCCGTACAACGCCATCCTCGGGTACCCAGTGCTGGCCAAGTTCATGGCTGTAACCCACCACGGCTACAACGTCCTCAAGATGCTAGGAAGTGGCGGAGTCATCACGGTGCCCTGCGAAGAGAGAGACGCAGTCTGCTCCCTGGAGAGAGCCTTTCAGGCCGCCTCACTGGAAGACCCAGATCATGGAAGCAGGAGGCTTCCCGAGGCCGCCCCCAAGAAGAAGAAGACATCGACCGGCCCGGCCCCTCAGGAGGCAGGTCCCTCTGGGCCCGCGCCTGCTCAGGGGGATCCTCCTGCCATCACATAGGGAAGCGCGCCCGGCGCCCTCCTTAGGAAGGGCTCGAGGGCTCTCTCCTGGAGGGTCGTCGACCTCACCAAGGTCACGAGGGAGGCGCTTGGGCACCACGTGGAGGCGTCCTTCGAAGCATGTTTCCAACAAGAAGGAGCAAGGCAAGGAGGGCCAAACCCTCAGGAGTTCGTCTGCAAGGCCATTCAGGAGCTACAAGAGTCAAGGGTCATGAGAGGCAGCCGCCGCTTACCCGCTGTGGCCCCCCATCCAGGCGAGGATGGTGGGCTACGCGTCTGCATCGACATACCAGGGCTCAACCAAGCCGCGTCCCAGGAGTGCCTCTGGCCGTCGCGAGTGGGACGCTGTGAGGGCCCGCCCCACAGTTATGTTTGCATGCCTTACGGCTTGCCGAACGCGGCTGCTGCGTACCAGCGCATCATAAGGGCCATCCTGGAGGCTCAAGAGGTCAGGCGTTCCGCAGCCCTGGTGGAGATGGAGACGGTCCGCGAGGAGCCACCAGCGCCTCCGGAGCCTCCCGAGGCCCCAGGGCCTGGGGGCTCGTGAGGGTCTGCTCCTGCAGCCCACCGAGTCTGCTGCATCAACACCCCCTCGTCTTTAGTGTCATTAGGTGACATCTTTCTAGTTTCATTTCCAGCTGGGAGCGCCCCCAGGGCTGCATTATTCCCAGGCCGCGTGGGTCCGTCCCTGTGGCATGTATCTCTTTTATTTCATGTTCTTAGCTCACTCTGCTGGGGGCGCACCTCGGGCTGCATTATCCCCAAGCCGCTCGGGTCAGACCCAGTGGCATGTACCCCTCTTGCATTTATCTTAGGGCTGTGCTTTCGACCCGTCATGCTTGTTATTTGGTGTCGGTTCATGGTACCTTTTTTATTCCTGGATGTCGCAAGCTTGCGCGTTAAAGGGGGGTGCCTGAGCATCGCCACTTAGGGCTCCTACTGGCTCTTCGGCCCTCACCCTCTGGTCTGCCCACGGCATCGCGCCCCGGCACACCAGCGACGGCTGAGACCAGCCCGAGAGCCGGGACCGAGGACGTAGAGTTTCGACATCTAACCCAACTTGCGCGTTAAAGGGGGGGGGCCTGAGCATCGCGACTCAGGGCTCCTACCAGCTCTCCGGCCCTCACCCTCTGGTCTGCCCACTGCATCGCGCCCCGGCACACCAGCGACGGCTGAGACCAGCCCGAGAGCCGGGACCCGAGGACGTAGAGTTTTGTCATCTAACCAATCTTGCGTGTTAAAGGGGGGGTGCCTGAGCATCGCGACTCAGGGCTCCTACCGGCTCTTCGGCCCTCACCCTCTGGTCTGCCCACGGCATCGCGCCCCGGCACACCAGCGACCGCTGAGACCAGCCCGAGAGCCTGGACCCAAGGACGTAGAGCATCGGCATCTAGCCAAATTTGCAGGAACAGACTCCAAGATAAGGCCTAGAGCCAGGCGCAACCCGCCTTGAGGTAGGGCCCCGTGAGTCCCGCGCTGGCTCACGGGTGCCCAGATACACCTCGTCAAGCCCTACCATGCCAGCCATGTGTCATGGCGGGGCTGTACACGCCCCGGGGGCTCCTCCCGGAGGGGAGCCCCCTCCCACGCACCAGTGGAAGCACCATGCTCTGCGCTGGCTAATGACACTGCTGAGGAGCGGGTATGCCCATACGCATACGGAAGCGCTATGCTCCGCGCTGGTGAAAAACAATTGAGGGTGATCCCCCGGGCCGCATCAACCTCAGGGAGCCAAGAGCTTAGTGTCTAGCCTCATCGCAACGCCTCCCCTCGGGAGTGCCGCGTGAGGGGGCTGGGCACGGGGGCTATGCCTGGGTCACACCCAGGCGCA
>NC_057810.1:497341611-497350339 GCF_018294505.1 Triticum aestivum
CAAGGTATGAAGGCCGTTTGAGCGTCAAGGGGGACTCCTGAGCATCGCGACTCAGGAGCCTAACTGGTCACGTAGCCCCTCACTCCTTGGTCTCGTCCTGGTTTCCGGTCGGGGCTAATGGCGGTTGAGGTATGCGCGGGGCCGGGCTCTGCAGACGTAGAACAGTAGACCCACCCCCACATCTCACCTCCCTACTTGCTGTTTGGGTGCCAAGGGGGACTCCTGAGCATCGCGACTCAGGAGCCTAACTTGTCACGTAGCCCCTCACTCCTTGGTCCCATCCTGGTTTCTGTTTGGGGCTAACGGCGGCTGAGGTATGCACGGGGCCGGGCTCTGCCGGCGTAGGACACAAGCAAGTACGAGGGAAATAGCGCAAATTTCAAGGAATTCAAAAGCAAAAAGAAAATATTACAGTCCATACTGTTATCACAACACCAAATGCAAGTTTTAACGCCTCCCCGAGGCCTGATACATGTGCAGAAACTAAAAGCAGGGCGGGAGCCACAACGGAGTCACTTGCCGGCCGTGGAGTTGCACGGAGTGGGTTCGCCTTGTGGAGCTGCTGGGCTAGCAGCGTTCCGCTTCGGCTTGGTGCTGAAGGCCCGGAACTTCCCCAGCAGAGCCTCCACACGACCCTTTACAGCCTCAGCAGCGGGAGCGACATGCTCGCCACTCGCCGGCTCCAGCGGGCTGTCGAGGTCGACATTGGGGTCCCGAAGATAGATGTGGGTGAACACCCGCGTCAATGCCGCAGAAGACAAGACGCATGCCTCGGCCTCAGCCGTAGGGCCGAGGCCAAGGGCGACATCGTCAAGGGCACGAACTAGGAAAGGAAGCAGCTTGGCGGGGCCGTCCTCCTCGCCGGCCAGCGGGCTCTCCAGGCCCCTATAATAAAGCGTCTTCAGTGAAGCTCGGGCCTTCTCCTCCATCTCCACAAAGACCACACGATCCTCGGCAAGAACCCGTGCCTTGCCGTCCAACTCAACCTTCCTCGCCTCCAGCTCTTGCTCCAGCGCACCTAGGCAGTCACGGCGTTTCTTGAGCTTGGCGTCCCAGTCCTTGATGGCTGCCTCGCCGGCCTTCATGCCGTCCTCCTGCTCTAGACGAAGCCGAGTCTCCTCGGCGAGCCGGCCCTGCAGGCCCTTTAGCTCGCCCTCCAGCACCTCGCAATGACCTCGGGCATTAGCCGCCTCCCCCAAGGCGGCATCACGGGCAACCTTCGCCCCGAGGACGGCCTGCTTCTCCTCGTCGCAGGCAGTCGAGGCCTGGACCAGCGCCGCCCGAATTGAAGCATCGGAGCGAATCCAGCCAGAGGCTAGCTCCAAGCGCCTGGCCACCAAACGAGGGTCGGCGCTCAGGAGATCCCGCCGCAGACGGTCCAGTTCGGCAGCAGCACGATCCAGGATAGTAGGAGGAGACGGGGAAGTAGCAGTCGGCAGAGTAGGAGGAGAAGGCGGCAGTGTGACCACGGTGTCCTGAGGCGGAGCCTGCTGCGCCCCAGCAGCTGTGGCGATGGTGTCAAGCGGGGGCGCCTTAGGTGTCGCCAGGGCCCTAGGAGCCGAGCTCGCCCCAGCCGGCTCGGCAAGGCCTCGCAGGGACGCCTGGGCAGGTGAGGCCCGCGCGCCATGTTCATCTTCTTTCGCGAGCAGAGGCGCTGCCGCGGATGGAGTCTCAGGAGCCCCCTTCAGCTTCTTCACCGTGGGCGCCAGCCTAGCCGGGAGATACGGGTGTCAAGCCTCAGTGACTAAACAAGAAACAAGACAGGGATCAAGCACTTCCAAGTCGTCGCCCGCAGACTCGAGCAGCCTCCGGCCGTACTTGAAGCCTGAGAGCCGGTTGCAAGCATCAGCCTCAAGGAGTGCGGGTGCAGTTGGGGCGCCTGCGGATCGCCCCGGGGCTGGGACGGACCCGCGAGGGATCAGCCCAGTCCGGTCCTTCTTCGGAACCGGGGGCAGGCTCCCGCCGCCCTGCTCGCCATCACCCTCGTCGTCGTCACTCAGAGAGAGGCGGAGAGTGCGGGACTTGCACCGAGGAGGTGAAGCCCTTGACTCTGCCTCGGAGTCAGCCCCCTTTTCCCGCTCCCCTTCCTTCCTCTCTTCGCTGGAGTCGCCAGAGGATACGTCCACCAGGTCCTCGGGAGCCTCCGCGGGCACAGGCCCGTCCCCATTGAGGACGGGCATGGACCCCATGACCTGCTCCTAGTCCTCGTGAAGGAACAGGGGCGTCGGAGCGCCCTCCAACCTTGCCACGTCTCCCCCGACCAAAGACTAGAGGACCGCGGCCAGATCCTCATCGGCCAGGACCGCTGGGCTCGGGTGGGGCCTCCACATCGGGAGCGAGTACTGACAAAGTGGAGCCAGCTGATGCTCCAGGAACTCCCTCAGCAGCGAGGCACCAGTCAGCTTTGCCGCCGCCATGCTGGCCGGCCTCAGATCCGCATCCATCTTCTCCAACACCAGCCTTGCGCGGGGATCCACAAGCTCCACTCGAGACCAGTCGTCCGAGCTCGAGGGGAGCCCCGTGGGCAAGGCCAGCCGGGGTTGGACGCGCCCAGCATCAACCAAGACCCACTTGCTCCTGAAGCCCTCAATCCTTTTCCCGGGATTCGAAATGGCGATGGAGCTGCCGTACGCAACGAAGCTCGCAAACGCAGAGACGGAGCCGCGAGAAGGCCGGAGGTAGAAGTAGTGGCACAGCAGGGCCACTGAGGGCTTCACCCCCACGTGAGCCTCGCAATAGTAGGCGAAGATCGCCAGAAGGAGGACATAATTGGGGTGGAGATGCAGAGCTTGAAGGTTGTAATGGCAGAGGACGGAAAAGAAGAACTCAGAGAAGGGAGGCACCAGACCGGCGACAATGGCGCTCACGAAGAGCGTATAGAAGGTGCTTCCTTGGCCCTCAGGGAGGGTAGAGCCGGCCTTGAACACCTTCGCCCCATCGACGCCCTGTGCCGCTGCCAACTGGCGCACCCGGGCAAGGCTCGCTTCCGACACATTTGGCGAATCCAGGGCGGACGAGTACCAAGCTCCGGCCGGGGCCTGGCGAGGCGCCATGTCTGGCTAGGGCGTGCCGGTGGAGTAGATCTGGAGATTTCGAAGGAAGGAACGAGAAGCGCAAAGGGGATCTGAGCAGAAACTAGAGAAAGCAAAGGAGGCAGAGGGCAGATGCCGCTCCTTATCAACTAGTGCGGTTGCGGAGACGCCCGCGTCCAATCAACTGCCACGCAGCGCCCAAGGTTGCAGGCTGTTAGGTCCCGTGACGCTTTGCACTTGCCCTTTCGCCTCTCTGCTCGGCCAAGTCCGGGCGCGCCTTGGGCCCGGGGGCTACTGTCGGTGTTCTGGGAACGGGGGTCCCCAGACTTGCCTGCCTGCAGCCTGCGGCGTGGCTCAAAGGGGGCCTAGCACGGCCCATCTTCATCAGCACAAGCTCAAGACCCTCGCGAGGGGCCAAGCCTCGCGGGGCGGACGACAAGGAGCTTCCTCAGGCACGGCTTCATCAAGCTGGCTCACGAGGAGGCGAAGAGTTCAAGGCGGGGTACCTCGCGAGGTGCCCATGATGCAAGCCATGACGACCAAGGGCGCCAGCTGGGCGCCAGCCCGCGCAGTGTCCTTCTTTCCTCTTTGGTGCACGGGGAGCAAGCGCACGCGAGAGCATCAAGCAAAGGCGTCCATTTCGGTGCAACAAGACCAAGACCAGTCCAACGGCAGGATGGAGGTCACCGTGGAGCCCAAGTCGGCGTCACCACTAGAGCCTTTGACAGGCGAGGACCAACTTTAATCAGGATAAGTGTACTAGATGTTCCCCTTCAAATTGGCCAATTGTTGGCGCCCTTGCCGCTCAATATTTGGGAATAGGCCCAGGGCCTTCGCCTATAAATAGGTCTAGCCATCCATAGGGTGGGGGAGATCGATCGAGGCTGTTATTCCTTGTATTGTTCATCATCAGCCCAAGAGGCAATCCACCACACCACACACTGGAGTAGGGTATTACGCCGCAATGGTGGCCTGAACCAGTATAAATCCTATGTCTCTTGTGTTATTCTTCTCGTAGTTTAGATCCTAGCGATTCGGCGAGGACCAGGTAGGTAGAAGGCGAATCCTCCGTGTGCACCCCAGTGTTCGAAGCTCAAGGGTCTGCCGGAATCCTAAATCCGACAGATAGCTAGGCCCTTGAACACTTGAACCCACTAGCTGCCACCATTTTTGTTTTTCCATGTCTTACTATCTCATCCATGTAGCCTAGAGTGGCTATATATAATAAGGCGGTTATTTTACTTCCTCTATACCGAAGTGGTACTATTTGCTGCACAATATTAATGACCGCCATATTTGAGCACAACATTATTATGCATGGACCTTGACTATGTATGTCACCATATGTCCAGATCTGGGATGCCGCGTGTACTAGATGAATGGCGCCGAGTTCGACCCCCGTGATGCTACGTGGGTGCCGAGGAACACTATTGGAGAGTACTCGCTTTTCATTGGGGACAGCTACCCCATTGTGAAGCGGATGCCACCTTCCGTGCACGACACGGAAGGCCTGCCGTTCATGAAGCATGGTTGTGTCTTCAGTGCGCACCGCCGGATGAATGACATGCTGGGACATGCTATCCCTGATTTATGCCGCTTCAGGTTGGATGAGTCTCTATCGTGTGGAACCGGACTAGAAAGCTGCGACAATGATTCCTGTTGCCCACTGCTATGGATCGTGCCATCCATGAAGAACACGTGGGACTGGAACCAGGAGGAGGACATGTAGCCCATCTATAACGTGTAAGTGGAGTATGGTAATTGTGAACGGTAGCGCTGTGAATATATGTAGACTAGTCGTGCATAAATTTATCACATGAATTGGAGATGAACTTGTGTGGCATACTGGCATTTGTCCTTTAGAATTTATTACTAGTAAATGTGTTATGTGTACGTGCAACTTGTGTGGTTGTTGCACGGACTCCAACACACTCTTTGAGAAAAAAAGGTGGCACAGATTTGGATATACATGACATGGCGGCATCATATAGTAGCATCGTTCGCTATAATTGTATTACACTCCTACTAGGACGACAACTCCTATAAAACCTTGCGCTTGGCTCTTTGCCTCTTCAGGAGGTTCAACAGTTCGTACTCGTGTGAACCTTGCAATTGGCTCTTCGCCTCTTCGGAAGGTCCAACAATGATGATACTACAGTACAATATGCTTCTGGCAATCTGACACTGATTTAAATGTTGCACGTCCACCGCGAGGGCGAGGGAAAGGGAGAGGAAGAGGGAGAGGGAGAGGGCGTTGTAGTCAAAAGACTCAAAACCCTCTCCTCGTCCTGCGAACCACCGCGCGTGTGGGCGAGGGAGAGGCGTAGTAAGCAAGCTTCTCCTCGTTCGGCGAGTTGACGGGACACATCAAAGCAGTACTAGTACTAGTAGTCCATAGTGCGTCCTTTCCGATTAATATAGCTTAATTTGAAACGAGAAAAATACACTCGCGGTCAACGTATGTAACAATACGCTCTTTACGGTCACTATATATAGTTTTGCAGTGATTATACGATCACTAGCTCATCGTAGAGCACCGTATTGCACCCTACTGACCGACCACATAGTTGACGTGGCACTTTGTTGACTGGTTAAATTGTCATCTGGTTTCTGGGTCCCACCTTTCAGTTGGCAAAGCAAAGAAATCAGTTAAACAAAACTTTACGCAGGCGCGACAGGAGTCCAACCCTTGCGCGCGAATCACCCTGGCTGTGTATGTGAGTGCATGCACATGTACTCCCTCGGTCTTCTAACAATGAGTGTACATCGGCTATAAACAAAGAGTGTAGTACATAATTTACATCTATACTTCCAATGCATTTAGCCTTTAATCTAAATCGATATTGATTTACTAATGCACCAACTTGTGTTGTAGGTATAGGCTACATGTCTATCCTTAATGACAGCATGCAACAGCTTCATTTAATCTTCTTCTCTCAATGGTCGCATGCACACATAAGTGTGCTACTTTTGGGCGTTAGTTATGCCCTGGTCAATGTGTAAATCTCTAAATGTACAGTCTTTCACGGACGTAGGGAGTAGGTTGAACACTTGAGCGTGAGCATGTGTGTTGCATCGTGTGTTGTGTGCCGCATGGGTGCGTGAGTGTTGCGTGCGTCCATGTGTATGTGTGAGTGTTGCAGGTTGCATGCATGCATGCATGCATGGGGCTTACTCCCTCCCATTGACATGTTCATATTTCAAGCTTCCTATGTTCCCTCCATATGGTGATACTCCCTCTGTTCCCAAATACGGAGTAAAAGCCTCCCTCTGTTCCCAAATACGGAGTATTTGTCTTTCTACAGATTTCAACAAGTGACTAGGTACAGAGAAAAATGAGTGAAGTGAGCGTAGAGGCATAGGGATACTATAGAAAGGGAGTCCTCGCGATCCATTATTCCCCATCTCGATCAGAGAGAACTATTCAACTAGTCTTCGCAGTGAAGTGACAATACACGCTGCAACAGATGGGACACGTAATTAATAAGCTGAACCAGCGTGTTGGTGTTACTAAATCAGCCTTACCCAGTACTGCCATCATGTTTGCCAGTAGAGCACGCTTCCGCAAATACGCCTACGCACATCTGTCCTCCATTAACTGACATATGGGCCCTCTTATGGTAGATCCACATGTCATCGGTGTAACTATTTACACTCCGAAGGACAGTATATCCTGGTAGTAGTACTAGTAGAATTGTGATTTAATGCACTTCTTTCCCGTCTTCCACTCTTCTTCCTCCTCTCTTCCCCATCGTCGGCCGCACACCATTTACCCCCCCCCCCTCACTGCTCGCCCGCCCACGCCATCTTACTTGGTAGCTTGCGTGTACCATATCCCCCCGCTCACTGCTCGGCCACACAAGGAGAAGCTTCTTTGCTTGCCTGCCCGAATCCACTTCCCCGCTGGCTCGCAGGCACCGAAAACCCCAATGGAATAATTGACTGACACGTAGAGCCGTGATTGGAATTCCCTCCCCGTTGTTCTCTTGGAGTAGATCTGTAGTCGTATGAACCTACTCAGCACCGTCCGTCTGGCTGCATGCTCGGTGTCTTTGTACCGTCTACTCATCTGCAACTGGCCGGCTCTTTTCAAGACACCCTGCTTGCTGATGCCCGATCCTCGCAGGTGGCCCAGACACCGACTTGACGATCCTACGGAGGTTGTCATGGTGCCCCTCGACATGCTACCACTACCCGTCCACCTGTCCTTCATGCGCAACCACTACTGGGCGGGCATGAAGGCCAACTGGATCGTCCTCATCCACCACTCTGGTAGTCTGTGGCGTCTCGTGGATATCTACACCGAGCAAGAGATCACCCTTCCATCGTTGGATACCACCACCATTGAGCCTCGCGTCCTGCCGGACACTCCTGCCTACTACGCACGAGACGCGTCAAGCTTTTGGCTCGACCGCTGTTTGCAGAAAGTTGTAATCTGCGAAGTGCCCACACCATCGGAAGACTTCATGGATTACAAGCTCATTGCCTTGTTCAACATGGGATTAGTCTATCTGGAATCCGGCCGCCATACATGGTTATGGCAACAATTCTGTCTGATGCTATAGTGCACGATGGCATCGTTTACGCGGTCGACGCACAGATTGGCTTCCTATACTGGTGGAATATATCATCGTGTAATTGTTCTATCTCATCTCATCTTTACCTTATGAATACGACTGCCTGTTCATTTGTTACAAATTTAGAATACGTAGCATGTCTACACCACATCATTGCTATATGTCCCTCTCATTTCCTAGATTTTTATGACCACACATGTTATTGTTTGAGAACAATTGGCATCTAATGATTGCTAGAATACATATTATGAGCATAACGTCATGATTGCTACATGTTACTCTTGTTTACAAGATTTTTATAACAACGCATATTATTGCTAGAGTTGATACGAGAACAGTAGTAGTAAGTGCTATGGTAGAATATGAGTAGGTGTTGTCATAGCTGTTTTCCTCTCATTGTTACATGATGTTTGAATCATGACATATTGCTAGAATATGAAAGCCATTGGCTTATTCTTTAACTTGGGGTATGATTATGACCACGGCATTGCAATTCTTTGTCTATGATATGTGTCACTGTTATAATAATCTTAATTCCACACATACTCTGAACATGATTGTTTATTTTTATCCTTTTGGTCTCCAACTTTAATTGTTGCAGCAGATGCAAATGCGCTGGCACTACAAAAAAAAAGACACATCCGTGACATTTTGATCCGAACAAATTTTTTTTCTGTCATACATATGACACTTCTATGACGATAATTGTGACAAAACCCGGTATCATCATAAATGTGGTGGGCTCCTACTTCTATGATAAAAAATCATGACAAAAAATGGGCTTTTCATCCTGGGCGGGCCGGAGACGCAGCTGCATGACATTCTTTGGGCCGCCCATGACGGAAAAAACCGTGGTAGAAGCAAGGGGGAGGAAAATTTTGGGGAGTTGCCGGTTACGGTGGGAGGTCGGGGGCCGAGCGATGCGCGTTTCTCTCGTACACGTACGCGCGTGTGTCCGCTCTAACTGAACCCGAGCGAGGCGTTGGGCTCTAACTGAACTCGAGCGATTGCACTGCAGGCTATATGTTACTGAACCCGAGCGATCGATCGATGGATGTTAACTGAACCCGATGGAGCGATTCCTTCGCTACTGCTGCTAACTGAAGTCGATCGATTGGA
>NC_057810.1:497350746-497351711 GCF_018294505.1 Triticum aestivum
CGGTGGAGTAGCGCGCGCTGGAGGCTGGATGAACAGGAGCCCATGGAAGCTGGAGGAGGTCGACGGTAGCCCGTGGAGGATGGAGGAGGTCGACGGTGGAGATGAACAGTATCCCGTGGAGTCCCGTTTTGCGGTACGCCACACCCCTCCCGATGAACAGGACCCCTGTTTCGACCGTAGGAGGTCCGTTTCGTCCGTTTTGCAGTATGCCACACCCCTCCCGATCAATAGGGCCCTCCTTTCAACCGTAGGAGGTCCGTTTCCTCCGTTTTGCGGTATGCCACACCCCTCCCGATCAACAAGACCCCCGTTTCGATCGTAGGAGGTCCGTTTCCTCCGTTTTGTGGTAGGCCACACCCCTCCCGATCAACAGGACCCCGTTCCGAACGTAGGAGGTCCATTTCCTCCGTTGTGCGGTAGGCCAGGCCTCGTTTCCATCGCCTGTTCTGTCCAAGCCCTCTCGATGAACACGACCACGCATTCCGTTCTGACCCAGCCGGTTGGCTCCCCATGAACACGACGACGACGCTGTTTCTCCGTTCCGACCCAACCATGTATGTATCCACGAGTAGGCGTTCGAGACCCTGCCCGTATGTACGTACGTGGCCATATTTTCTTTCTTGCACCCTCGCCGCTGTACGTACGTGTACATGCTACGTGCGCGCCTCTACTACGACACGTGCGCGCCTCTACTATGACACATGCGCGCCTCTACATCGACCAGTATGTACGTACACGTTCACGACCAGAATGACAACGCTACGTACGCTTCGACCAGGTGGGTCTTGACTGCCAGGCACTTCCTTGCCTGCGAAGATGTAGCTGGTGGGTCCCACCAGTCAGGGGGTGAACCGTTTTTTTTGCCCGGACGCACTTCCTTGCCTGCGAAGATGTAGCTGGTGGGTCCCAACAGTCAGGGGGGTGAATCATTTTTTTTGCTCGGACGCACTTCCTTACGTGCGAAG